>NW_012147412.1:1882501-2086314 GCF_000956105.1 Propithecus coquereli | reverse complement strand
CTTTTTCAGAAAACTGAAAAAGAGAAAACATTTGCCAACTCATTTCATAGGACAGCAGTTCTATGATACCCAAACCAAATAACAAAATTACCAGAAAAAAAATTCGAACCAATGCGCTTCATAAATATAGATGCAAAAGTGTTAACAAAATATTAAAGATTGGAGAACTTACAGTATCTTTGTATTTACTGGAAAGCTACACTAAACAGCACGATTTAGCATTGCTGTGAGGACAAGCAAACAAAGCCATGGACGGTATAGAGGGTCCAGAAATAACCCCCCACACACCTGATCAGTTGATTTTTCAAATTTTTTGGTCAGTTTATTCAAACAGTTGAATTGCCAAGGTAATTATATGGAAGAAAAAACAGTGTTTTCAAAAAACAGTGTTAGCATAACTGGATATTTGTGGAGAAAACCGTAAATCTTGATTTTTACTTCATGTCACCTACAAAAAGTAACTAAAAATGCAGCATTAATCTCAACCGAAAATTTACAACTCCAAAATTTCTAGAAAGAAACATAGGAGAAAATCTTATCCATCTTGGGGTAGGCAATGATTTCTTAGGGCAAATAAAGTATGTTATTTTATGATTATGAAAGAAAAAAATAATAAATTAAACTCCATGAAAATCTAAAATTTCTTTTCTGCTCTTTGAAAGATACTGGTGAGAAAATAAAAAGGAAAGCCAGGGGTGGAGAGAATATATATATACTGAGGATTTGTATTCATCATGAAGAACTTTTACAATTGATAATAAAAATACATACCAAACAACCCAATTTAAAAACCATCATGAGAGATTTGAAGACACTTCGCAAACGAAGATATATGAATAGGCAGTACGCATATAAAAAGAAGCTCAACCTCATTACTAATCATGGAAATAAAAACTAAGTGCACAATGAGATACCACTACACACAATTCTAAGTGTTTGCAAGTATGTAGAACAACTGGAGCTCTCGTACATTGCTGGTGGGAAGGCGAAATGGGACAACTACTTTGGAAAACTGCTTGGCAGTTCTCTAATAAAGTTAAGCATACACTGACCTTACGATCTCACAATTCCACCCTTAGGCATTTACCCAAGAGAAATGAAACATACATCAACACAAAGACTCATACAGGAATGTTTGAGATTGATTTAATCTTAATATAGACAAAAACTGTAGACAACCCAAATGTCCATCGACAGGTCATTGTGAGAAATCCGTGCAATGGATTACTCCTCAGCAGCAAAAAGAACAAACTACTAATATATGCTATCTCGTGAGTGAATTTTGAAAACATTATACTGAATAAAAATAACCAGATACAAATAGTACATGCTGTATGATTCCACTTAGATGAAATTCTAGACGAGGCAATCCTATACTAATCAATAGTGACAGAAAACAGATTTGTGGTTGCCTGGATCCAAGGCAGGGGTGAAGATTGCATATGAGGAGGCGTGGTAGGTGATGGAAACGTTCTCTGTCTTGACTGTGGTGGTGCTTGCACGGGTACCTACATTTGTCAAAATTCATCAAAGTGTATACTTTAAATGGATTCATTTTAATGTATGGAACTTATATATAAATTATACTTCAATACTGTTGATTTTAAATAATCAAAAAAGATTGTATAAATTGTATTAAAAGTACAGGGCTTTGTTCTTGACCTTGCCCTATTCCATGTTTTTATCTAGCAAGAAATCTTACTTATTGAATGTATTGGTGGCACCTGGTATGGGATCATTTCATTTATTTGTTTATCCAACAAACATTCTTTAAGTATCTATTGTGTTCTAGCCATTTAAGACTACAATGGTCTCTACTCTCATGCCATTGCAATCTCATAAGGGGGGCAGGCATTAATTGAATCAGGAGAATGTTTGATTTTAAGGTGAAAGAAGCTGTGTGGCTGGAGCCTTAAGAACAATGATGTGAGATGAAGCATGAAAGGCAGGAAATCATGTCCCAGCCATGTCCCGAGAGCCATGGAAAGCCAGCCAGGGGTGCCGTGCAGGAGTGTGAGCATGGATGCGGCAGTCTGGGTGAGAAAGATGGAAACTTATGTTAGGATGATGGCAGCGGAGAGAGGGGGACGTGGATGCATTTGACAAAGAGCTAGGAGGTGAAACAGACGACTCTTAGTGAAGGGCTGGATTTGGGGGAGGAGAGACATGGAGGCATCATGGAGGACAGCCAGGTTTCCACCCTATACAAGGGTGAAGAGGCAAACTGGGGGTGGGAGGAGGAAGAAGATGAAGGACATGCTGGACCCAACGTACCTGGAGGACACTGACGGGGAAAGTGCTGACTACTGGACTGGACACAGGGTCCTGAACTCTGGGACATCTGAGCTGGAGCTACAGATATGGCAGCCCTCAGGATAGAACCAAACCTTTGAGGATGCGATCACAAAACGGAGGTGTAAGGGGAGAAGAGTAGGGCCCAAGACAGAGCCCAGAGGAGAACCAGTGCTGATAGCCTGGCCAGAGGAAGCAAAGAACAATGAGGAGTGCCCAGGAGGTGGGAGGAAAAACGGAAAATTGTTAAACCACAGAAGCCGAGGAAGGGAAGAGAGCAATTCAAGGAGGGTGCGCATGGAGATGGTGGCCCTTCTACCTTCTACATGAGTTCCAGACCCATGCATGAGGCCAGTGGGAGGTAGCGATGACGATGTCTACCATGCTTGAGTGCTCGCTGTCTATACTGGACGGAACTCTGAGCACTTCACGAGGATCATCTCATTTTATCACTGCCACAGTAGCACTGGGTAGAAAAGGGGAGCACTCTGCTCTAGTGCTCCCTGCCAGAGCCAGAATGAATATAAGACTCCCATCTCCTAGTCCAGTGCTCCTTCCCCTTGTTACCTTTTCCTTGGCCTAGCCTGCCTGGCCACCTGTTTCTCCAAAACTGCCCCTCAGCCTACGCGACCCAAATCTTGAGCACCATGGGGTAAGATATTTGAGACTTTGGACTTCTTGGTCTCCTTCCTGGCCCATGGCAGAGCCAGCTGACTCTCTGGCCAGAGGAGGAGGCAATTGCCAAGCTGTCGCCAGGCAAAGGCATCCATTCCCGCAGGTGCCTGGTACAGTGCCCTTCCCACTCCTACCCTTTAGTTCGCCTCCTGCATCGCACAGTTGGTGGCAGAACTTTTGCAGGGGTTATCCCTGCAAACTGTTGGGGGTGTGAATGAAAGGGAGCATATCTGGCTCAGTCCTGAGTGGCCTCCCTGCACTCTCCCTCCTCGTTCGCCATTCCTTAGGTTGGCATCGTTCTCTTTCCTTCTCAGGCCTTATATAGTCAGGCGGTTTCTCAAGGACCCAGGCAGACTGTCTGCCAGCACCTCTAACCGCTCTGCTGCCAACGCCATGGCTGAGGCGTGCTGCAAACTCCACGCTGGAGCCAGGCACCAAATATCCCTATTTTCTTCTTTTCTGAGCAAGACAGTGGAGACAGCTTCAGGCGCCCCTTCCCAGTTCAAGCCACCAGCATTCCACACATGCTTACAAGGAAACCAGGATGCCAGAGTGCATGGGCACCTGTGCCTAGGACTGAGGGGCAGGCAGTGCATGGTGCCTGGCAGGTGCTGAGCACTGGCCCTTCTCCCGCCTGGTGTTGCACAAGGCTGCAGTTCTTTGTGTCTGAATCTCTGCTCTCTGTCTGCACTAGACTGAGTGGGGTGGAGAAGCCGGAAGCAGCAAATCAGTGTCTGGTTCTTGAAAAATGCCTAGAAGGGTGGACATTTTCATTAGAAACCCTTGCCCATTTGGAGAAAACAGGTCTGCGAGTGCAGCAGCCTTCCCCTCCCTGGCCTCCTTCCCTCCCCCACGCCCACTCCCTATCACCCCACCTCCCCTTTCTGATTTCTCTACCAACACCCCCTCCCTCCCTGGTCATCTGGATCTCGTTGTTCTTGCATTTCCCCAGCTGCCTGTCTGCATTCGCAGCCCTGCACGTGCACAGACACACACGTGCTCAGGACACCCCCACCCTGTGGCTCTTTACCCCGACAACCCCACACCTTTTGCAAATTCACAAGGCAATTCCTTTCTTGGCTCCAGGACCCCCTTAACAGAATGGGCCCTTTATTCCAAGGTAGGAATAGAAAGGGCCTTGGGTATAGTTAACTGGAGCAAGAGAAGCCACCAGGAAGGACTGCATTTTTGTATGGGAGAGTGGGTGGGCGGCTTGGGTGGTTTGGAACACTTTAGACCTTTCCCAGAGAATATACTATATGAACAATGTGTTTCTCCACTTCGGGAGCTTCCCTGAACAAGACCGTTGAAAGGAATGTACTTGGGAATGCCATTAAAAAATGTGCCCCCCTTGCTTCACCTAAAGGCCTTTTGTTACTTCAACTACTATTCGTTTTTTATTTTGTATGTTAACCAATGTGCCGAAAAAGATTAGCAAAAATAAAGGACATTGTCACTTTAAGAATCTAGACTAAAACACCTTAAATGAACTCTGCAGTAGACAGAGGGGGGGGAAAACAGCCCTTCTCTGGCCCTTGCTGCTTTTGCCATTATTCATGATGTAATTTTTCAGGTGTTAGTTTGGCAGAGAAAAATTGGAACAGGGCTTGTTGCTAGGACATGAATGAAGAAGAGGAATCCCATTGGTTCCCTGCAACTTGGCAGGAACCAATGGGAATGAAGGGGATGGAAGGGGTAAAAAGCCACCAAAAAAAAAAAAAGACTCTCCAGACTATCATTGTGTTTTCTATGCTAAAGTAAAATGGGGTTTTGTAAATTTACGGGGGGATTGTCGCCTATTTTTTAGGTGGACAGTGGTGCCCGATGGACCAATGCTGAGGGTGAGCAGTTAAGACAGCTTTGTTCAGACTGTCCTGGGTTTCACTAATAGCTCACGGACACTAGCAGTCCAGAGCGGTGTGCAAACAAGGCTGGGCACATTTCACACCTTTGCCATGCTGCCACACACCGCTTGGGGAATGCGATTATGCCAGAGCTGGAGGCAGGGAGGCAGGAGCGTGGGTGGAGGGACACTGGGATTCTTCCTCTGTTCTCAAGATTAGGTGAACCCCAAACAATGTAAGTGGAATTACAATATAAGTGAAACAGCTCCGTGTGCGTAAACCGAGGGCTCAGCGTGTTCCCTGCCCAAGGCTTCCCAGCCGCCTCCCAACACTCTGCCCTGGGCATCTCAGTGGGTCACGGGTGAGATCTGGCCCAGCAAAACCTCCAGTTCTGATAACAACCACGTGGACTCACAGTGCAACAGAGACTGTCACTGGGGTTTCCAGACAGGGGCTATAAAACGTTCACCCACTTAAGCTGTGCGAGTCTCAGCCCCCTGGCTAGCAAAGTAAGCAGTTCTGTGTGCCAGTCATGCTCAGCTGCTGGATTCTAGGCAGTTCCTTGCAAAGCTGGGCAGGAAGAGAAGTATCGTTCCCTGCAGCATCCCCTCTTTTGATTGTGAAGACTTGACGACCATGGCAGGGCCTCCCTTGCCATATTCCATTGTCTGGGCTCCGGCTATAACCCACACCTTTTTTTTAAATAAATGGGCAGGCTTTGGGCTGAGAGACTTGAAACCCAGACACATAATAAATTGACTTCTATTGGGTTATAGACCTGGCCAGTTTATTTACACCCTGGAGGGGGCTCAACCTCTGCCAGATTCCTAACATCAGAGATTTTGTGGCTGGAGTCCAGCAACATAAAAGGATTTCTCCTTGTAATCGGAGCACTTCCTAAGACCACAGGCAGTTTCAACCAATTAACATCTCTGATTGCAATAGAAAAATTTTAGGAGACTCAGAAGGACCAGGAGGCAACCACAAGCCTTTATTGAATCCACGGCAGGAATTGATCTGATTATTGATTTCTTTCTTGCTGATTTCTGTGACTTCTCAGGTTGTTGAAGATTTGGGGGGAAGGAAGGTGGGGCAGAGGCAGAAAATAGGAAGACATGAAACAAAAGGGAAATTTTTTAATAGGCCTCTCTTTTTCTTTCTGCCAAACAAATCCGGGGCTCCGTTCACATCCACCCCTCAGCATTGATAGAAAACATATCTCCAAGTGCAGACCCTAATTGCACCCTTCAGGTGACAGGTAGTGTGTGTGCCTCAGTTCAAAGCCAAAGTCCGGGTTGAGTAAATCTGATTTCAGACAGTCAGCATTTCAAAATAAAAGCATTCGACCTGAGCCCCGAATAGGAGGTCTCCCTGCAGCTCTTTACCAGGAATCTTATGAGATGCACTGCAGTCAAAGTCACCACTCAAACCTCACTTTGTTCTCAGTTCTCATAAAACCTCAGACTGCTTGCAAAGCTGCCCCACCCAAGCTATGCAGAGGCTCCAGAGACTACTGCCAGGGAGCGTAAAACGCATAGGAAGGATGCTGCAGGCAGCCTGCCCCACTGGAGGGCAGGGAGCTGAGCAGGCAGCAGCCAAGGGGGGACAAAACAGTCCCAGGAAAGAAGAAGGAAGTGACATGGTGTCTCTCTCCCGATATCTCAATGCATTCATTAATCATTAATTAGTTAGGAACCCTTTTTTATATTTGCTCGAGGAAATCGGTAAAAAATCAGAAAGATCTGAGCTCTCCGTTTCATAGAAAAAAGGGAAGCGGGTAAGAATATGGAGCCAGCTGAGCAATTAGTATTAGAGCTCTGTCATTTAAGCAATACAGGTTGTATTCAAAGCCAGCTTCTGACTTCAAGCCTCCAGATATCCACCTTATGTATTATTAACTCTGTATAAAAGCATTGTCATTCCTTGGTACAAAGAATTAACGAAGACCCCACAAGTTAACAGAGCTACTTAGTGACACACAGTCAGCCTGGGTCAGAAACCAGGAAGAGACACCCCCCCACGCGGATCCACCCACGAACAGACTTTAGAAATGAGCACATTTTCATTGCCACTGCATGAACTATAAGCTAATTATGTTTTCCTGCAAGGGAAGCAAATTATATTGATTGTACAATAAAAGCTATTGTCATTCCCAGTATATTCATCATGACTCAGAAAGATGCAAAAATATTGACTTGCTCTAAATAGCATTTTACTTTTGTCTCCAGGCAGCAGTTTTTAAGGCACAGAATGACCAGAGATGGTTTTGTTAACCAGTCATAGGGAGGGAATGTGGTGGAAGAGACCGGAGCCATGGATATGACCTGGCCAACCACAGGTGAACGACAGCACACACTAAGGAAAAGGATGCACATTTCAGACTTCAGGAAAGAGTTAACCTGGATTATTATATATATATATTTTTTTAAATTCCCTAAAACTCCCAATAGCACCTACAATAACAAGAAAATAACGAAGCCCACTGACATCTTTGAAAAGAAGGTGATTAATTAAAGTAATTAGGCTGCACTGAATTATTAAAATATGAAGTCTTCTGTAGGGATGACCAAAAAAGGCAGAACATTTTTGCAGTTCAAAAATTAAAACCATATTCTGGTTCATTAGCTGAGACGGGAACTCACACGTTTTAGCCTACGATCTTATTCACAGATGCTTAAGCATCTAATATTTCACACCTTTGTAAATGTCTCTCGTAAAAAATTTTGAAAAAAAAGAAAGAAAAAGAAAAGAAGAAAAAAACAATCTGACTTTAGTTATTTTATTGCTTGTAGAGAAGAGGTGATCTTTTGAAAGAATGTCAAGGAGCCTTTCAGGTTTGCTTTGAAAATGCCCCCAGGCTTTGAAATGCCAGGTGTGTTGGGGCCGTGACTAGAATCAGACTGGGGACAGTGAAGGGCAAAGAGGCACCTCTTAACACATTCCTCTGCTGCGTCTTCAAAGCAGTCCGTGTCTCTTTCCCTCCTACTAAATCAAACCAGACTCCTTGGCCTGACTTTAAAATGCCTCTCCATGTTGCTCTGCCTCATCTCTCCCCACCCTGTGAAACCTGCTCCCAAGGTGGTCAGACCAATCTCACTATCTTGTTTCAAACCATATTCTACCTCCCCAGCGGGCTTGTCCCCTGCCTGGAACATCCTTCATTTCTCTCTGATGTGGCCATAGCCTCCCCATCACTCAGAACCCAGCTCTGAGTCCCATTCTCCACTGCTCCTATGTCTGGTCTTCACACTCAGGACCTGGGCCATTTATGATTTAATTACAAATCAGATCATGTCCCTCCTCCTGCTTTGAAACCTTCGTTTGCAATCTCAGTCTTCAGATTAAGTGCTCAGGTGCATTAGCCTGGTATTCACTGCCCTCTGGGATCTGGCCCTCACCTCTTCCTCCAACCAGTGGTTAACAGTATCCACTACAAATTCAGATGGCCTGGGTGACAGTTCTAGCTCTGCCATATAGTACTAGTGTGGCCTTGGGCGCATTAACTTAAACTTAACCAGTACTTAACTTCTTTGAGCCTCAGTTTCGACAAAGGATTATTGAGATGATTAAATGAGTTAATATACGTGAAGCATCCGAAACTGAGGCTGGCATATATTTGGCAGTCAGTAAGTATTAGTAATTATCATTGCCATTAGTATTATTTCTCCTCATCACAAACCCTGCCCTCAAGCAAACTACTCAATGTTCTGTGTTGCTTTTCTACCAGTATGCCTTTGTTCAAAGAGTCTACAAAAACATACCACATCCTTCAGGTCCCAATGTAATGCCATGTTCTCCAAAATCCTGGCCTGGATTCAGTCCCACCAATCTGTCCAGTCTCTCAACTAACTCAGCACTTTATCTGTACCTCTCTGATGGTGCTTAGCACCATCTGTTTTGTATCATAGTTTTGAAAGGGAATTGAGGGTAGGAACTATATCTGTCTTTACATCTACTCCCACGTGTCGCAGAAACTGTTGGTGCTCATCAAGTACTTCGTGTGTCCTATATTGAAGTTCAGCTACAAGGAGGAGAGCTGCCATTGGTGTGGGTCCCTGAGTGACTGTGTGGAGCAGACGACTCCTGGCAAGCCCCGTTGGATGTATTACCTGAGCAAGCAATGATCTTTTGTTGTGTTAATTAAGGCTCTGAAATTTGGGGACTGCTGTTACTTCAGCATAGTCTAGCTTATCCTGACTATTATATCACTCCACCTTTTCAACATCTGATATAGAAAATTTAGCACATAGGACGTATTTAATTTTCAAATGCTGATAAATAATGTACAGAATTACTCTTTTTTAATGAGTCTAATAGCTTATGTTGTTCAATCGAACATCAAGCATTTTATTTTGACTCCTTACCTAGAATGCACAGCCTTCATGTTGCCCAAAGGACATAGCATAGACATGTGCTTAGTAAGACCTGTTGATTAATGAAGGGTCAGCTTCAGTTCACCAGTTCGCCAGAAGTCTACTCCATCTAAGACCACAGCTTGGTAGTAAGGGCTCCAAGTGATGGCTGATTCCTCCAGAGCTACTTCTGACTCCACACCCTGAGTGTATAGCGGGATTATAGCCATGCAGTGCGGTGGCTGTCCCAGTTCCAGAGACCACAGCTGTTTGGTAGACATAGAGAACAAAAGGGATAAAATTGTTTTTCAGTATTTCGTTTAAACCACACACCATTACTCAAGATTTTGCTAGGACTTTTGCTAGGTGGTTTATATTATAAACATTCATTTTCTAAACATGAAAATATATTGTATATATTTCTGAAAAGCACTCAGTTTCTTCTTCTTTTGCCCACTCTAAAGATTGTGGTATCCACCAGATGGTAGAGAGCTAGGTTAAGACCTGCTTTCTACCATCTTCATCTCAGATGGATGAACCGGGCAGTACATGTGATTCCTACAACCCCCAAAGAACCTCTTCCTATGGTAGGAATCCAAAAACCTGGGTTCAAGTCCTAGATCCACCCAGGGGATAACTCATCCCTTCTATGTCTCGGTAACCATCTGCAAGAAAGGGGGAAAGCTATTTCTCTCTCCTTCTTTCCCCTGCAGGATTGTTGTTGTAAAGATCAAATGAGATACAATGTGGAAATGCTTTGAAATAAAAAGACATGAATATTTTCCTTCTGGCTTCTTAATAAAAGCCCCTATCGCCTAGAATGCTCCTATACCTTTTAGAGCTCTCACAGGCATCTGGAGCATATGTTCTAGCTCTTGATGAGAATGTGACTCTCAGAAACCCAGGTGTCATGCTCCCCTTCGCTGTCAAGGTCACGGGAAGCTGACACAGAGGGAAAGACTAAAATACCTATAGGATAAAAGCAACCCAGTTCAGAAGAAGAAGAGCAAACATGGGGCTTCTCAGAGGGTTAAGAGAAGGCAAATTTGGTCAATGCATCTGGGGAAAGCTCTCCATTCTGGGATCATGCACTGAACCAAGATGCCATAAACCCAAGATCACCCACCCTCAAAAGAAAAAAACACTGAACTTTAGAGGGGGAATGGTTCAAGAATAGACATCATTTGGGGTGAGATGAACCAACTAAAGTATGTCCAGGACGTCAGAACGGTGTGCAGAGCATCCAGGATTCAAGTAACTACCCTCACCCTGGCTTGGAAAGTCCACCAATGGTAGATTATGCCACAGGTCCCAGGCATCTCTCAACTGCCCTCTTAATTGGTTTTATCCTTTGCCAGCTACTCTCAGAGGCTCTACGTGCCAGTTTGCCCTGTGGGGCATTGCCCCTGAGTGGACATAACTAGCTCAGAGCTGCCAGGGCCACCAGGATGTCAGGTTGGTCTAAACAACTCAATAGGCAAGGTCAGGACATCCCAGAGGGGAAGGGCTGGCTGAAGTTGACCAAAGGAAATCTCAGCCAGGAGAGATGGGCTTTGTCAGGTCACTGCTTAAAATGCAACAGGGAAGCAAAGCTGGTCTCTCGGGCCAGGTGGGAGCCAAGGCTGGTAATTAAGAGGTAAGAGACGCTGGAGCCAGCAGGCTGGGAATTAACTAAGCAGATGGTGGAGGTGGAAGTGCAGTTGCTCTCCAGCCAAGTACCCTTGTGCACAAATGACATCGTTGGGTACGTGTCCTACCAAGGGCTCCAGCTCTTTGACACAGCAATGTGACTGTCCTGCCTCCTGCTGTATGGAAACACATCATACCACACCCAGCCCTACACCTCCCCGCCCGGAGACAGTGCCAATCTCAGCGACAGACGCCTCGGCTTTGAGGGTATTTTATTCTCCTTCTCAGCCTTTGGGATTTTTTTTTTTTTATTCATTAGACAATAAGCAAGCTCTGATAATATGCCCAGCTTTGTGCTATGTCCTGGCAATTCTGAGATAAATAAAACATGATTCTGACACTCAAGTTCAGTCTAGACAGTGAGACAGACAGGTAAACAAGTACACTAAAGTGACACAGTTTTTAGGAGTGAAATTGTCACATGGCTGACCAGTGCTTCCTTCTTAACACAACCCTCTCTGGGCTTCAGGGATAACACATTCGCCTGGTTTTTCTCCTAACTCAGTGGCTCCTTCTTCTCAGCCTCCTTTGCTGGATCCTTCTCTTCCAGCAGAGGTGGATTTCTGAAATCCACCACATTTCGGAAAGTCCTGTGGCTCATTCCCTGGCCCTCTCTTCCCCTAAGTGCTATCCAACCCAGTGCCTTACATGTTATCTATGCACTGATAATTTCCAAATTTATATCTCCAGCCCACTGCCTCCTTGAGCTCTCCTTCGTACATCCATCTGCCCTCTAACATCTATTCGTGGATGCCTAATAGACATACGAAGCTTACTTACTATTCTTCCTCTCCCTCGGTTCTGCTCCCACCTCTGCCACCAAACCATCGCCCTCTCAGTACATGCCAGGTCATCCCTGAAATCACTCAGACAGAAAACCCAAGCATTATCTTTGCTTCTGTCCCTACTCTCATGGCCATCATTCAATCCATCAATAAATCCAAAACAAAATCCAGCATCTGTGACTTCTTACCACCTTTTATGCTCTAACTCTCACAGCACTCTTGGACCTCATTCTCAGAATATGCAAATATGCACCATTTTCCAGAAAATTTCAGAAGTTTCATAGATTCATTCACAGATGACTGGGGGAGGGGCTTTTCAGTAGACTCCAGGCTAAGAACCCAGGTCACTGGCTGCTATAAATGAATGTTTTTATCTGTTTAACAATTTTAGATGTTAAGCCTCTTAGGGACAGGGATCCTTCATGCAATTATCTCAGTAGGACACCTGGCACAGTGCCTCATACAGCTAATCCCTTAAGTAAGTATTTTTGAATATAATACAGAGAAGAAAATTAACGATTCATCCAATAACTATTTATTGAACACATACCACATGCAGTGCCTGTGCTGGTTGTCATGGAAAACACAAAACATGCAGAGAAAGTCAGCCAACACCACAAGGAATGGCACGGACAGGAAGGTGATACAGGTTGGAACTGGACAAGGTAGTCTGTAAAGAATAAAGCAACTCAGCCTGACATGGCGGAGCCCAGGTTAGGAGGTGAAGAGCAGTGGAAACAATGCTTAGTGTTCAGCATTGGCTGAGTTGGCAAGAGGGCCATTTGGCACCATTCAAAATCCAGTAAGTCATCCAAAGGTGATGGGCAGCCTCCTTTATTGCCACATTTTCATGCTGAAAGATGGAAAATGGTTGGATCAAACCCCCATAGAGAGCACTGGGGAATCAGAGTGTTTACAGAGGGTGCTTAATCGTACTATGTGTTTTTAAGTGTTTCGCAGGCATGTATCATGGCTTCTTGGCATGACTATAAGCTCTTTGAGGGTGACGATAATAATAATGGCTATCATTATTGCAGTAGTTAAGAGCTTACAAGACACTTTAATGTGCATCACATTACTTAATCCTTAAAACCTCCCAGTGTAGAAGCTGTTATTAACCAGCTACATTTTGCAGCTAGGAAATTTAGATTTAGAGAAAGAAAGAAAGAGGAAACTCAGATTATTGAGAATTGACCAAGTGCCAGGGCTTGCCATACATATTTTACTTATTTTTCACCAAAATCCCACCAAGTAGTATGAACATTCCTGATTTACAGATATAGAAACTGAAGTTCTCAAGAGTTAAATAACTTGCCGATAAACAGTGAGGCTACGGTAAGATCAGCTTTGAGGATGGGACTGGCCCCCTTCCCACCAGCAGTGAGCACAGTGCTGGACACCTAGCCCACGTTCATTAAACACAGCCCAGACCAGTGGATTAATGGATGGTGGGACTGACACAGGCAGAACTGGCTTGTGGAGGCCCTTTCAGTACAACATAGAACTGTAGTCTCCAACCCCCAGGCTGTGAACCAGTACCAGTCCATGGCCTGTTAGCAACTGGGCCCATAGCAGGAGGTGAGTGGCACGAGCCAGCTAAGCTTCATCTGTATT
The DNA here is from genome assembly GCF_000956105.1 of Propithecus coquereli. Lineage (NCBI taxonomy): Eukaryota > Metazoa > Chordata > Mammalia > Primates > Indriidae > Propithecus > Propithecus coquereli. Next base: position 2,073,063 of record NW_012147412.1, on the reverse strand, counting down.
TACAGCCACTCCCCATCACCTACATCACCGCATAAGCTCTGCCTGCTGTTAGATCAGCGGTAGCATTAGATTCTCACAGGAGTGCAAACCCTATTGTAAACTGCACATGTGAGGGATCTAGGTTACATGCTCCTTATGAGACTCTAATGCCTGGGTAGAGGTGGGGGCAGAAAAAAAAAAAAGAGAGAATCTGATGTCTGATGATCTGAGGGGGAGCTGAGGTGGTGATGCTAGCGCTGGGGAGCAGCTGCAAGTACAGATTATCATTATCAAAGAGATTTGACTACACGATAAATGAAATGCACTTGAATCATCCCAAAACCTTCCCCCCCTACACCCCAGTCCATAGAAATTTATGTTCCATGAAACTGGTCCCTGGTGCCAAAAAGGCTGGGGACCACTAACATAGAATACAGAACCATCCAGAGTCACAGTGACTCAAGAAAAGGCCCCTGCAAGAAAGAACTCTGGAAAACTTGGACAAAATTAATTTCAAACTTATCACTCCTTTTTATCTAGGGGTTCCTGAACTCCACCAGATAAAGATTACTAATGTTTTCCATTAGCCACTCTGAAAGTCCTACTTGTCAACATCTGCCTCTATTTCCATAAGTTTTTACCCAGTGCCCCAGTTCTGACTTTCCTTTCTGATGGCTGTGGATCCCTGGCACCAAAGTCAAGGGAAGAGGAATGTCCCCAGATAATGAAAGGAGACCATTTGTATCCCTCTTATCACCAGTCCTCCGAATGGTAGGCAGAGGATAACTGTTTCTGAAGTCAGAGAATTGAAAGATAATATTTCTAAGGGAGTGGGTCTTAGAAAATTTAATTCAGAACTGAACTGTTCTGTTACATAGCAACTTTGTTTAAGATTCTCAACTGGGCCAGGCACGGTGGCTCACACCTGTAATCCTAGCACTTTGGGAGGCTGAGGTGGGAGGATTACTTGAGGCCAGGAGTTCAAGACCAGCCTGAGGAAGAAAAAATGAGACCTTGTCTCAAAAAAAAAAAAAAAGACTCTCAACTGAATATAATCTCTCCCACTCCACCCATGTTCCTACCTCCTGCTGTCTCCCTCCTCTACACCCAATTTATCTAACAGAATCTGAGGAGGAAGTCAGTTCTGTGGTCCTATAAGAAGTTGGACTAGAGATGGCTATAAACCTAGACAGCCTTGAGGATAGGATCAATATCTAATTCATAAGATCATGGCCCTATAGCACCTAGTGTACCTTATTCATGAGAGCTTCTCAATAAAAAATAATCACCGAATTTCATTGAGTTGAGCTGAACCAAAGTGGTTCCGTGAATGGCACTCAGCAGAGAGTGTGGTATGGGATTCCTTGGTCACAGGCTTTGTCATTTACAGGGAGAGGATCCTGGTACTACTGGTTTAAGAAGGTGGAATAAAGAGATGACAGGCCCTCTCTATCACAGGGTCAAGTCCCTAAGCCCAGTGAGTCTGCCAGGTGTCCATTCCTGGGCAGTGGAATCAGTTGCCAAAGCCACTTCAAGTTGTCCTGCATGGGATTTAAGCTGTTATTTGATCCAGTATGAAACTTTTATTTTCTACAAGAATCCCACAAATATGGTCAGCTTAGTACTGAATTATGAAAGCACCTGAAGACTTGTTTTCATCCGTTAGAGATAGGGGCTTAGGGGTGACAGGCAGGGACAGAGAGAATATTCTGAAAACAGTCATCAAGGAAATACTGCCAGGACAAAACACAAAAGCCAACACAATTACCCACCATCTGTTATATGGACTAGGGATGGTTATTTAGTGATCAGAAGAAACCCCATGGTTCCTGGCCTGGGCTCTTCATGGAAACTGCTTTGTGCTCTGAAGTTGGTACCTTTGTCCCTCAGCACACAATTTACTGGTGTGTCAGACAGAGGTGAAATGGCCATGCCCTTGTGGATGTGATGATAGTGCATTTTCCACACAGACTGGACAAGAATGTGACTCTACCAGTCTGTTGATTTAATTAGTATCTGCAACGTATTTGGAGAATCTACTGGAGAAAAGGGCCACATATAGCAGCAAAGTCTTGTTACTATGGTTTATGACTCAACTCTTTTCTCAAGCTCTCTGTTGATACATTTTGAAATCCCACTGCAATCTCAATGGCAGAATTTATCTCTTTTACATGCATAGGAAAAACAGCTTCCCAGAGGAACACCACTAGAGGCTCTCGACGTCTTAGGAAGCCATACTTAAAACTCACATTAATACAAGTAAATGCGGAAATGAAGCTTCAATAAAGCAGACTCTCTGTGACCTATTTATGGCTGCTGATTTCTACACAAAGAGTTAATTATATACTCAGATAAGAGACTAATGGTGCAGAAATCTAAATGGATGTCAATGAAAAGATACTTCTCTTTCTGTCCATTCATTTATCTACACAGTCTTTCAATAAGCATTTACTGAGCACCTACTAAGTACCAGGCAGTGTGCTAGGTCCTAGAGATTCAAAGCTGACTAAGCTATAAGACTCACCCTTTAGGAACTCACAGTGCAGTAGAAGAAACAGACAAAGAAAATAATCACAGGAGAAGATGATAAGTTCCATAACAATAAAGGTACACACAATTTCTCGGGAACATGGAGGAAGAAATGTTTTTATTTCCATGCTGGTGAGGTCCCACTGGTAATGACCCAGGCTGCTGGGGGCCCCTGGCATAAGCTGGGCAGCAGTCAGGCCTCTTTTCTGTGGTCCTGGATCCACAGAGCGGACAAGTCAAGCTCACAGGAAGAAACCAAAGAACCGTGAGATCCCCGGTTGGTCATCCTAACAAGCAGAGCCTGAGACAAGTGTGGGGAGCTGAGCTGTGGCACCAGGGACTGGAGATCCAGAAAGGAGAATAAGCAGCAGTGAGTTAATTCTAGAGAAAGCGGCTGGAACCAGCTGTTGCCAAGATTGGCCCTACATGCTCCCCGTAACATCGGCCATGAACGTGATTTTCAGGAACAGAAATAGAAGAGGCCAGAGTACCTGATTTTACCCGCAGGGGCTGGGTAAAACTTTAAAGAGGAATTGTACATGCTAGTTTTGAAGAATGAGTGGGAGTTTGCCCCGGAAAGTCCATTAATTCCATAACTGAATGTTGATGGTTATATAGCAGCTGGCTGTGGACGCAGGATGAAATACATGTTTGCTTTATTTCTTCTTGAGAAGATCAGAGTTTGAATTGCTTGTATGGCATTCAAGGCCACCCATCATCAGACACCAGCCAGTTTTTATATCCTAGTACATCCCTGCCCACCCCCACTATCTTCCAGTTGCATGGACTAATCTCTTTCCTAAACAACTTGAGGCTGTAACTTTGCTGCTATTGTCCCCTCTGCCTGAATCCGCTGCCTTGCCCTTTTCCTATTAAAATTGTACTCACCTTTCTATATCTAACTCAAAAACTGCCCCATCTTGGAAGCCTTCCCTTATCACCACCAATGCCCTAGGAAAAATTAACTATTCTCCATTCTGGGCTTCCAAGATCTGCCACTTATGCCCCCTCTGGTCATGCATCCTATTCTGCCTTGGGTTAAATATAGTGATTCACATGTCTGCTCGCCTTTGATGGGCAGCAAATGGTGAGTAAATGATAAATGGAAGCTCCTTGGGGACAGGAGCCCTCCTTTTTTGTCTTGTCTTTTTATTTTGAAATGTTCTCATCTACAGAAAGGTTGAGTTACTAGTCAATGAACACTCGATACACTCCATCCTTGATTCACCAATTGTTAATATTCTGTTTAATTTGCTTTTTTTTTTCTGAACCATATGACGGTAAGTTGCAAATATGATGCTCATCCCTAAATACTTCAGCATGCCTCCCCTAATGATAAGGACTTTCTCCTGTAAAACCACAATGCTATCGTCAAATCTAAAAAATTATCAATGAATCCATTATGAAATCTATATTCAAATTTCCACAATTGTCTCAAAAACATCCTTTCTAGCTTTTTTCCCCTTGGATCTAGGATTCAATTGATCTGATATTGTATTTAGTTATAATGCCTCTTAGACTCTTTTAGTCTGGAAAACCATTCCTGGGAATGAGCATTTCTTACCTATCCTTTTTTTAATATGGTAGGTATTTAATAAATGTTTATTAAGTGGAATAAATAGGTGGATGGACACACAAACCCCAGTGATGCAAGATCTCTGGGAAATCCCTCCAAGAAGAGACAGAATTCCAGAGGAAGGACTCAGAGCAAGTGTACCGTGAGAAATCACCAGGCATCAGGTAGGGAACCAAGTCATTGTTTTTGTGTGGTTGCTCATCTCCAGACCTCCACTTTACAAAATCACCAACGAGTCCTGAGGCCCCTGGGGAAATGCCTCAAGAGGATTCGCAGAGAGCAGAGAATCTGGACCCTCATATCTGACTGAAGATGGGAAGGTCCCAGAGATCAGGAACTCATTCTCTAATAGGGTGTCAGAGCTAGGAGAGACCTGAGAGATCGTGTCCCACCCCTTGTCTTTCCAGAGGAGAGAACTCAGGCCCATAGAGGTGCAATGGTTTGTCCAAGGTCACACAAGACACCTGTGCCCTGGCTCCTGTCCAGCTTCCTGTCTACTTTACCTGGTCACCACAGCGATGCCTGGGCTCTTTGTACCTCTTTTTCCCAAGGAGTTATGGTCATCTCCTCAACCTTCAAGTATCAAAGATCTCAATGTATTGAAGTCAGACCTGTTCTCAGACACATGGGATGAGCCCAAGACTACTTCCTCTTTGACAGAGGGTGGAGTTATTTCCCAGGGTGTTTGTTACCTCCAGCAGGGAAAGACTAAGAAGCTAACAGCACCTTGAGCAGCCCCAGGGGACGAACAGTGAGATTAAAGCCAGTGATCTCACCAGCTGGGAGGTAGGATGCCTCCATGTCCATGTTGCCTCTGCCGTCTACTTTAGCCTGACCGTGGTACTAAACTTTTCTAGGGCCTGCAAGCCTTGCCTATAAAAACAGACCATTGCAGAGCTGTTGTCACCAAGAAGGCCATTTGCAGGTCTGAACTCCTTTTGGAAACAGTGATGAGGGAGGAAATCAGGGTCAGGGGTGATTCTTATTCTGTCTGGGTATAAGCTTTTATTTATAGCTGCAAAATTGAAAATTCCTGAGTAAATACAGTCATGCTGGCTATCTGTTTAAGGTTGGTTCCAGGACTCCCTGCGGATACCAAAATCCGCAGATCAGGGATGCTCAAGTCTCCAATACAAAATGGTGTAGAATTTGCATATAACCAAAGCACAACCTCCCATATGCTTTAAATCATCTCCAGATTACTCATAATACCTTATACAATGTAAGTGCTATATAAATAGTTGTAATACACTGTTTAGGGAATAATGACAAGAAAAAAAGTCCATACATGTTCACTACAGATGCAACCATCCATTTTTTTTTTTTAATATTCTTGATCCAAGATTGGTTGAACCCATGAATGTGGAACTCCTCACACAGAGGGCTGACTATATAGAGGAATTTTTTACAGACAGGTTTGTGGTTGATGGAAGGTTTCACTGAACAGGGAAAAGAGGTGACTGGCTCAGTCACTGATGAGCTTGAGGACTGAGGAAAAGCCTGAATCATCACTGAGGAGCCAAGTGTCTGATAGAGAAATTCCAGGCTTGGACTTGCATGCTTAACTCAGGAAGCTCATCTGTAAGACAAGGGAAATTGGGTTAGAATTGCAGTGATTTTTTTCCTTCTTTTCTTGCCTCTGGTTATACATTACAATCACCTGGGGGTGGGGGTATAATTGTGAAGTCTATCTCCTGTCCCCTTTCTGCTATGATTTCAGTAGCCCTGGGTGGGGTCCAGGTGAGTCTTAAGTAGCCAGGATTGAGAACCTCTGAATTATAGGTTGTCCGAACGCTGATTCTCAGAAGGGAATGAAGTAAATGTAGCAGCGCAAAGGAGTACTGGAATTTCTCAACTGTTCCCGGGGCACAGGCCGTGAGCCTTTTCTGCCTAACTTGCTTATTTCCTCCCTAAAAGTCCAAGCATTCTCTAGGGTCGAGGTGTGGCTCTTGCCAAGACAATCAACACTTTCCCAGCAATCTGTGGGGACACATGTATGTTTCAGGCTGAAAGGACAATAGCAGGAATCCTGCATCCCTAAATGTCCTGAAGGCACTGGGCCAGCCGTGTGTATGGAGGTCCCGCCACCTTTTCTGTGCCTGATCCACACAGTGGGGCAGCCTCCGGGGTGGAGAAGAGGAGAGAGAGTCCCCAGCCACATCTAACAAGATGGCTGCTCTGTCTGCCTGCCTGGCCGATGGCAGTGCCAGCCGCTAGCTCCCGACACGCAGGACTTGAAGCATCTGCCAGACGGGTGCCGGCTTTTGATCAGTACCATGTCGAGCCAGAGACCTGCGGGGAAATGGCCAGGCTCCCTGTAGCTGGCTAGCAGGAATCTTTCTCGCAGCCTTGAGAGAGGTGCTTGAAGAATTTGAGCACAGATTTAAAAGTGGGGTGCAGGTGGCAGGGGAGGGGGACGGTACTGCTTGGTGGAGACTGTCTCTTCAAGGCCAGGTTATTCCATCTCAGGTAAGGGAAGAAAGACACCCTTTCTTGTCCAGAGGTCAGAGCAGGATTTCTGGGTTGCCTTTGCCCATTTGGCTGTTCTGACTGGGGGCTCGGAGAAAGTCTGTTAATCAAACCCTGGGACTACCCGAGTGGGTCCCCAGTCTCCTCCATGCCCAGCTCTGGGATGTGGCAGAAACACCGCAGCAGGGCTATTTACGAGACACTTGAGGACTCCAGCCCGTCCACTCGCTGGAGGGCCTGCAGGAGGGCTCCCGCTTCTAAATGGGTCCGGTGGGGCCAGGGCTGCTGTTCTTAGGAAACCCATTCTGCACCCTTGGCATGGAGATTCAGAATGTCCCTAAAAGCTGTATGTTAAGATGGGAGACCCCTCCTGCTCAGTCCCCTTCCTGAGCAGTCAGGCCAAGTGTTACGCAGAGGCCCAGCCCCAGACACAGTGTGTTTGTGTCTGACAATAGCAGCCTACGTGACTTGAAGGGCTCTTCTCTTAGTAAACCAAATGCCCACCAGTTTTGCTTATTTGCTCTAACCTTCAAAGAACCCAGAGGTCCCTTCCTAGTTCAACAAATAAATCCAGCTCCACTCTAGCAGGCCTCGGGACAGAGTTCTATTGTTACACCTTCCCTGTTCGCTCCTTCTCCAGCACCTTAGCCCCGTGCCTGTTCCCCCTTCTTGTGTTTTGGGATAAATCAGCCTCTGTTTTTTTTTTTTTTTTTTTTTTTTTTTGGTTTTGTTTTGTTTTGTTTTGTTTAATTCTTTCAAAGGGTAAGGAATGTTGACACCCCCCTGAAACATGCCTCTGATGTCTGGTTAGACTTCAGACGGCCGTATTTGAACGTGCGCTGACGCAATCGGGCAGATTGGGTTAAACCAAATATTACAATTGCAAGAACTCATCTGGAACTAATAATTTTGAGGCCACCGAAAGTAGAAGGGCCCTGCTTCGGGGCTGGCAGAGGCCAGCTCGGGCCGATGCTGCCACCTGCCGTGGGCGCGGGGAACAGGGCGCGCCGCCTCGGCCTTCCTGTTTTGTTCGCGACCCGCTCGCCCGGCTCCCACGCAGACAGGTCCGCCAGCCAGCCAGACCAGGGCTATTTTAAAAGGCTAGCGCCTCTTCCCAGCCCTTGGTGTAAAGATAGCTAGTCTGGCTGTCCTGTGCCTTCGCTGGAAAAAGACAACTTCCCAATTATAGAGCCAGAGCCGGCTACAAAGGCAGTTGCAGTTGCAGCGCGATTAAACATGTGCCCCGTGGATGAAACAGATCATGTGTCAGTGGCTCACTTAGGAGGAAGGCTCGCTTAAGTTAAGAATTTTTATTTTGCGGGGGATGAAGGGGCCGTACAACTCTGGGTTATGTCGGCACATTGCTGAACTGCAAGTCACATGCCAGACCCAGAAATGATGAAAACATCTGTTTTTGCTTTAGACCAGCGAGGCTCTGGCGGTGGGGAGGGGCGGGGGCAGGGCCGGGAATGGCTTTGCTCAGGAGCGCCATCTGCTGAGCCTGGCGTGGAAACGCGTGCGTTTGCAGCACAATGCAGGTTGCCTCTCACCCCGGGAAGGGGGAGATCAACAGGTGGGGGTCTCTGCCCGGGCGATCACTCTCCGTGGAGGACAGCCCTGATTGTGCCCCGGGGACTGTGCAATTCCGTATTGTCTCGGAGTGTTCACAACAAAGAGCTTTGTCCCCGGGGACTGCTGTAGGACAGAGGAGGAGGAGAGAGCAGCAGCAAATGAATTCCCAGGTTGGGAAGGAAGGAGGTAAAGGGGGAGGGGAGTAGCTCGTTGGTGGTTTGCAGACAGTAAAATTTTGCTTTTCCTTCTGGCTGAAATCTACCAGAACAAAGGAACCGCGTCTCTAGGAAAACTCGCAGCTGCACTCCCCCCACCAACCGTCCCTCTTTCCCGCTATGGTGGCTTTTACTCAGCATGCCTGAGAATGTTCCAGCGCTCACAGAGACCACTGTGGTCTGGCAAGGCTTGACCAGACCTTTAACGCGAAATCCTCCCGGCCTCATGAACAGAGCGCTGGGATGTGTCCCGAGTAGGAGCCGTACCGACAGCCCGGCCACGGCATTCTTTCAATGTTCGGCAAATATTTACTGCCTGCCTCTAGGTGCCCAGAAGTCACTCAGCACAGCTATTTGTCATACAGTTTTAAAAACAATACAGATATGTCAAAGGAAAATGTATGTTTAGTGTCAAGAGCATGTTCGAGACGAAGACAGCTCTGAGTTCAGAGGCAGGGAGAGGATGCAGACCTGAATCTACCTTTCCTCAGTGTTTTGGGGGCAATTCTGAGAAGCAGCGTGATTCTCCTGATGATCACGGGGTGTGGAGTCAAATCCCCTGAGTAGCTGATTTTAATCAATCTGCTTCAGGCCCCCAGCTTAAGTCCTGTACAGTTCCCTTCCCCATCCACACTGAATCCATTACTCACAGTCAGAATCGGGTGGGGACCTGAACTCGATTCCCAAGCGTCTCCTTCAGGTCAGGCACAAAATTCCGAGATACGACCGATATCAAAAATTCTGTATACAACTGATACAACCCCCCACGTGAACAGCGCTTCCCAACAATACACAGGCGGTGGAGGGTTAATCAAAAGGAGAGAAAACTTTGGTCAAATAAAAAGACCCAGGCTTGCAGATCTACTGCGTACCTCTGCCTCCCTGTAGAACACACCCTCAGCTCCCGCTGCCCAGACTGGAGGTTCCCGCAAGAGCAAATGCTGCTAATCCAGACCAAAGTCAGTCTGTCTGCTCCTTTTTGCCCACCTTACCCATAGACTCAAGAGGAAACCGAGGCTCTCTATTAGAGCCCAATTCTTCCCCTTCTTCCATTTCACCCCCGAATAAGTATAGAAAGAGCTGCCCTTTGCATGGGTCTGGGGAATAACATCTAAGGGATGAGTCAGGAAAAGGCTCCTTCCCATTTTACAGCGGGACAAATAATATAAGAACCAGCCCAGTCCTCACAAATCTTGCCACTAGCTATATCCCTCGTGGCCACATTTGTTTCACAGGACCTGCAGTTCTTAAATTATTAGGGCCCAAACTAATCCTCAAAGCTGCCTACAACTCCGCCTGCACCTGCAGCTGCTTCGCTCTGCTGTTGGAAAATGACTAGTTCAGGGGAACCATGCAGATCAGTATGCCATGTTCACTTTTTGTTTCAAGGCCTCAAAAGATTGAAATGGGAGACTTCACGTGGGTCTAGTTTCGCATTGGTCTGACATGGAGAGTTTTCATGAATTTTCTTCGTTTCATAAACTGAGGAAAACTGGTCACTGACCCCTGTTTCTTTTCTGGACTCTTCTTGACAGTTTTTCTCATTTCTACCTGGTTTTGCAACAAGTCTATGTGTGGAGCCACTGAGAACTGGACATGAGATTTTTTTATGCTGCATTGACGTCTCTGAGCTCAGGATTTAAGGTGTTTTGTCAACAGTTAGCAAAATAAAATCTCTGAATAAGGTTGAAAAACTGCAAGAGAAAAAAAATGTGGCATGAAAATAAACTTTGGTGATTTTGTGCTTTAGTAGATATAGGATGCCAACCTCCCAAACTATTTTTCCAGTTCTATGTAAGACTCTTTTCATTATAAAAATAATTTCTATTGCCCCACTTCACTCCATACATCTTGGCGTGATTCCCTTCACACGGAGAAATAACCTTTGTTCAAAGCTCCACTCTCCTAAGCTGCGCTGAATTCTGCAAGATCACTCTCCATACACAAGATTAGCACCTCCTTTCCAGCTCCAAATAGACTATAATCCAAAAGCTGCTCTTTTAAATAGAGGTTTCTTTTATGCTTAAATTCCTAAATAAAAGAAACATCAATGCTACTGCTAGTCTCCCTAGTTAAATCCGATTTGCAGGAAATGCTGCATGCTCAAAAATCTGGGTGTGAACCGAAGTCTGGGCTCAGGGAACACATTTGGGATTCTCCAGTCGTTCTCTATCTGGAGGGCCCTCCAGTGGCCAAAATAATACCTGATATAAACAAAGACCACCAAAGCAAGTGTTACAACAAAGGCATGGACACCAGCCTGCACTGGAAATGCTGCATGTGAGCCCCAGGTTTTGCCCCGTAGAGGTGTATCTCATTTAAAGAAAGCCAAGACAGAATCTCAGCTTATACAACAGAGTCATTATTTGCATTACAAAAAGACCCTTCACTTAATAATAAAAAAAAAACCAGATTTGAACTCCATTAAACAACAACTCCCCTTATTTTTTTTAAGATTCTACTGAATGTGCAAAAACAAACACATACACAGGCGCACACACACAAACGCTGACGTACAAATTTCTGGAATGCATGTGTGGCATAAAACAGGGTACGTTTGTACTCAGTCTGCATTACTTCACCTACCCTACACACATTTCCACCTCTGAGAGCCTTATAAGCATCCTGACCGTGAGACACGGGAGAAAGTGGAAGTCAGAAGGTAAGATCTGAAGATCTGGAGCAAGTTCAAGGTCTTCTGGGCCCAGAGCTGCCTTTCTGGAGGACCGTGAGAAAAGCAGGTGCTTGTTCCAATGTGCTTTGCTCTGGACCTGGATGATGCTGCTGGTTTTCCATAGGAAGTTTCTAGCATGTCCTATCACACAGACATGCCTCAGTTTCTCTTGGTGTAAAATGAGGGGGTGGACTACATAAACCGGATACGAAGTTCTGGGACCCTGGATTCCCAGCCACCATGAGCTTTGTTCCTTTGGAAGTACTGGAAAAGAAGGAGTGGGGTGAGGGGCATGAGGCTTTCTCCCATAAAGTACCTTCAGTCCTTCTGCCTCTGGCCCCAGGACCTTCTCTCCCACCCCCAATATGGCCCCCAAGCCTGTGACTTCAGCACCTGCCACACCCTCTCTCACCCCATTCCCCTCTAGGAAAACTCCTCATTCCTCATGGCCCAGGTCAAATGCCAATTCCGCCCTGAAGTCTCAGCAACATCCCCAGATACTGGGCTGTTTTCCTCCCCATTTTATGTCCCCATGCTGCTGTGTGCCTGCCTCTGTCCCAGGACCTGGTAATGCTGGTTCCCTAGCTTGAGGATTGCAGGGCAGCCTCTGTCCCTGCATCCCCAGTGCTCAGTGTGGTGCTAGGCACACGACAGATGAGTGAATGTTAAATGAAAGCAGGGGACTGGTGAGAGCAGCTCTCCTTCCATTCCCTTGGGAGGAGAGACAGTGGTCAGGGGCTTGCAAGGCCCGCTCTGACCCAGGGCCATAGCTAGACGCTAAGAGAACCCGAACGGGTCCCTCCCCTCTGCACAGGGTGGAGGGGATGTCCTGTCCTATTCTCCCAGTCAAGCGCCCACCCTCAATCAGCTCTCCCTTGTGCTGTAGTGACCTGTGCTATAGACTGAATGTTTGTATCCTCCCCCGGAAATGTATGGGTGGAAACCTGATCCCCAACATGGTGGTAAAAGGAGGTGGGGTCTTTGCATGGTGATTAGAATGTCATAAGGATGGAGCCCTCGGGAATGGGATTAGTGCCCTTATAAAAGGGATGCTGGCGAGTTCCCTCCCCTCTGTCCCTTTTGCCATGTGAAGACACAGTGAGCATTCTATGAACCAGGACGCAGGCCCTCACCAGACACCGAATCTGCCAGCACCTTGATCTCAGACTTGCCAGCCTCCAGAACTGTGAGGAATACATTTCTGTTGTTTATAAGCAGCCCAGCCTGTAGTGTTCTGTTACAGCACCCAAATGGACTCAGACAATCTGGGCTCTCTTTTTGCACGTTCGGCAGCAGCAGCAAACATTCTGGAGCAGCAAGTATCTGTCTGGAAGCTGTGCTAGTGCTGGGCCCAGCTCCATCTAGTTCCAGAGAAAGGACACGTCTGAACAAGATGATGACGTTTCGAGGTAGGTAGGGGTACAGGGAGCAAAGCGGTGACAACTGAGTCCCCGGGCACAGGCTGCAGGGCCACCTCCTGCTCTCCAGATTGTCCACACTTCCCATCAGCCCCCTGCCTACCAAACCTGCCCCAGCCTTCCCCGGGCCATGGGATTCCCTCCCTTGATCTTTTTTCACATTGAATCTACTGTCCTATTTCTCACTTTCTCAAACATTTGGAAAGAGGAGCCTAAAGTCACTTCTCCTCACCTCCCATTCCCTGCCTGTCCTACAGTAGTCTAGTGTCCATGCATATAGTGTGATTCTGCGTGGAAAACGCAAGCCAAGGTGCCCAGCGTGGAGGAGGTGCCCCATAGCCATCCCTGGGCTCCCCGCGGTATCTGACAGAGCTGGGTGCCGCCTCCTCAGGTCTCTGTGCTCTGGGTTCCAGAGCACACCTGATCTCCACCTCCCTCTCTGGCCTCCCGAACGCAGTTTGTCCCAGGCTCCTTGATGTTGGAAGAGTCCTGACACGCATGGTTCCTTTGAGATCTCCTCTCACTCCTGACACCCCTCTCTAGACTGTTTCAATTGCCCAGCCCTCTGACTGCCACCATTCCAAACACAAATCTCCAGCAAACGTCTCCAGCCTGACTCTGGCTCTGAACTACACAGACTGTTTAAACCGCCCTCCCCAACACTCCCACATGTCCAATTCTCCTTTCTGAGCTCTGTTCCACCCCCTCCCAAGCACTTACCACCTTCAGACACACTACGCCACTTAGTAATCTCATGTTTATCGTGTGTCTCCCTCTGCTTGAGGCTAAGCTCCCCGAAGACAGGCGTTTTTGCCCGTTTTGTTCACCGTAGTATCTCCAACCCCTGGCGTGTGCCTTGTACACAGTCTCTCGGCAGATGTTTGCTAAACGAAAGAAGCCAGCTGTCAACCAGCCGACTCTGCCTGGAAATGCCACTAGCCCTTCGAACTCAGCATTTCCAAAACAAAATTCCCCACCGTTCCCAGCCCTGTCCTCCCTCTACCTCTCCTATACTGGTTCATAGCGTCAGCCAACTCCTCAGTTTTACAGGCTGGGAACGTCAGCTCTGCCGTCATGCCCCTTTTCTTCTAGGGGCAGCTGTTAGCTGTGTTGAGTTCTCTGGGGATGGCGTGCCCCCCTGGGGTTTTGCAAAATAATGATCTCTGCGCTCAAGGAGATCCCTTACAACCTTATTAGGGAGAAGAGGTTTTCCCAGATGAAACAATCAAAGACCGACGTAAGGCTGGGTAATGAAATGTGTGGCACAAATACTGGCGAGTGCAGTGCAGTGGCGTCATCCGCAAGAGGTACCAGGCTGGGCTAGAGTGACCATTCCCTGCGCACCGTCTCCTTTCTCCAGACACCTGTGGAAGCTGTATTCACACAGCGCCTTCCTGTTTAAAAGCACTTGCGCATCTATTTCTTTCAGACCTCCCAACAACCCTGTGGACTCAGCTTGCACGTTATTCCGCTTCATGGACAAGAGAACTAAGGCGCGGGAGAGATCTGGCGAATGGTCTCAGTGTCACAGAGCCCAGTAAGCACAGAGGCAGGCTGACCCCTCGGCCTGTCCTCTCTCCCTTGCATCTCCCTCAGAGTCACACCTGTCTAACCTGGTCCTCTATATAAGCTGGCTTGCTTTGTTTTCTAAATTTTCATTCGTTTTACTTTTTTTAAAAGAAAAAATTTTTAATAGATGGGGTCTCTCCATCACCCAGGCTGTCACCCAGGCTGGAGAGCAGTGGCATCATCATGCCTCAATGCAGCCTTGAACTTTTGGGTTCAAGCAATCCTCCCACCTCAGCCTCCCAAGTAGCTGGGACTACAGGTGTGTGCCACCACATTTGACTAATTTTTAAAATTTTTTGTAGAGGTGGAATCTCGCTATATTGCTGAGGCTGGTCTCAACCTCGTGAGCTCAAGTGATCCTCCTGTCCCAGCCTCCCAAAGTGCTAGGATTACAGGTGTGACCCACTGTGCCTGGCCTTGTTTTACTTTTATCTACCAGAGATAGTATGGCAATGCTCTACATTTATTCTCTCTTTCTCCCTTCCAGTGCTGAAAGTGGCAAGGAGCCGGACTAAATGCGTACATTTTTCAGACTCCTTGCAGAAAGGGGAGACCAAGGAAACACGAACTAGAGTTGTTAAGTGGAGATTCTGGGAAAACTCTCATTCATTCAACAGATTCACTAAGCATCAAGGATTGTTCTAGGCTCTATGGAAACAGAACAGGTGAGGAACTCCAGTATACATGATTCTGTGTTTTCTACTTCTTCACCCCCACCCTGCCCCAACCTTCACTCAGCATCCAAGGCTGATGAATGACAGGTTTTATTCCACAAAAGCGTGCCCACTTTTGGGTAAGATCAATGGTCTTCACTTTTGTGCTCTCCCCACCAAACTCACCATCTCCACGCATGGGGTGACGTGTGCTCCTGAAATGGAGAGGTCACATTCTGTGCAGTCTCTTCCTATCACAGCCACTCTGGCCCACATACCTTATGGTGAGGAGAAACCTCACAGGAGCTTAGAATGGCTTTTCAGGAAGAGTGAGTTCCAAAGCACTGCCTTCGTCTGGCCCTTATTAGGAAAGTTTGCTGTATCTTAGGAATGTGTCCATTCATTCTAAACTGTCCAATGTATCACCAAATTTTGCAGCAGTAAGAAATCTTAAAGCTCATATAGCTATATAAAATAGATTAACCTCTCTGTGCCTGTACATGTCTCTCTGTCTCTCATGCTCAATGAGGAAGGTGATGGTTAATTTTATGTGTCAACTTGACTGGCTGTCCAGTGCCAGATTAAACATGATTTCAGGGTGTGTCTGTGAGGGTGTTTCCATTTGAATCAGTAGAGCATCTACTCACAGAACAAACGGTGGAGAAAGGAGGAATTTGCCTCCCTGAGCTGGGTCATCTCATCTCATCTTCTCTGGCCCTCAGGCTGGGATTTACACTATTAGCTCCCATGTTTTTCACCCTTTGGACTAAATTACACCACCAGCTTTCTTGGGTCTCCAGCTCACAAGCAGTAGATTGTGGGACTTCTTAGCCTCCATAATTTTGTGAGCCAATTCCTTATGAAAAAATATATATATTCTACTGGTTCTACCCTAGTGACTAATACAAGGAGATAGGGAAGTCACATAAATCTCTGAACTCACCCTTCCATGTCTTGCTATCTCCTGCAAGACACAATTGTTCTGTCTTCTCCTGTTGGGTTACTAAGTATGAAATGTCCGATTTCCTTAAGTATTAAGTTTGACAGTTGATATCTCTGACATTTCACTTTGACACTTCTTGTTTTATGTTTATTGTGAAGGTACATCCTCAGTGTTTCAAACATTTTGGTTTGTGATTATCTTTCAATTTATTTTAGAGCAAAAAAAATTTTTGTGTGTGAAACCGTGGATAAGTCAAAAATTTGTGTTACTTTTGAATATGAGTTCCATCGTGAAATCAGTGCAGCACAGACAGCTCGAAATAGCGATGAAGTGTTTGGGAAGGATATGGCTAAACGGTATGGTTTGAGAAGTTCCATTCTGGTGATTTGAATCTTGAAAATGAGCCATGTGGGCGACATGGGACCAAAGTGGATAATGATGAACTGAAAGCTGTAGTGGAAGCGAATCCATCTCAACCTATGCATGAATTAGCAGCAAGGTTTGACATTACTATTCCAACAATATTGGACCATTTGAAACAAATCAGCAAGGTAAAGAAGCTGGATAGATCGGTACCACATAAATTAAATGAGTGTCAGAAGAGAAATCATCTCGAAGCTTGCCTTTCTTTACTGTCACAACATAAAGGCAAACCATTTCTACACTATAATGTTACTTGTGATGAAAAATGGATTCTTTTTGACAATCACAAGCATTTGGCACAATGGTTGGATAAAGGTGAAGTGCTGAAATATAGTCCAAAGCTGAATATTCGTCAAAATAAAGCTAATGGTGTCTGTTTGGTGGTCCAGCACTGCTATTATCCACTGTGGCTTCATGAAACCTGGTCAATTGATTACAGTGGATGTCTACTGCAACCAATTGGATGAAATGATGAAGATGCTTGTGATTAAGCAGCCGAGATTGGTCAACGGAGACAGGCCAATCCTCTTGCAAGAAAATGTTTAACCACATGTTGCACAAACAATCCTGCTCAAACTACAGAGGCTGGACTTGGAAACTCCGTCATCCACCATATTCACCAGACCTTGCACCAACTGACTATCATTTCTTCCAGGCTTTGGACCACTTCTTGCAAGAAAAAATATTCAATTCTCAACAAGTCGTGGAAAACGCCTTTAGCTATTTCATTGCCACTCACTCTCCGGGCTTCTTCGCTGCTGGCATAAACAAGCTGCTGTTGAGATGGCAAAACTGTGTCGATAGTTTAGGTGCATACTTTGATTAATTGTATTGCTTCTTGTTTGAGATATAATAAACTACACTTTTGATTTGAAATTGGACATTTCATATTTAATGACTTGTTATCTCCCTCTGGAACATCCAGGGCTCTGAACACAGGAAACACTCAAAAAGTAAACACTGACTCCATAAATCAGACCATCTACTAACCAGCACCATGGGATTAACCTCTGGGTCAGATAGACCTGGGATCAAAACTAGCTTTATTGTCTATGTACAACGAGATGATTGTATTTTTGCTTCAAAGGAATTTTCATATTAAAGGATAGGGCAGTGCCTGGCACATCACTGGTCCTCAATAAATGGCAGAGATTATCCACTCATCCATCCATACACCCAAAAGCATTTCCAAAATAATCTTAAATTCAGAGTAGCATAGTGTCAGTGATAGGAAAGAAGTTGACAATGTGGTCTTTAATTTTAGAGAACTTAATTTTTCCATCCAAAATAGAAGTTAGGGGAATTTTTACTAGGTAAGAAGGTAAAATGAATTTCCCATCAAAGGGTTCCAATAGCCATGGATCTCTGCAATCAAAACATTTTCTAATGAGTCCTCCAGTGTGATTTGTTTTGGTAATAAACCACATCATACCTCAGGCCACATGTATATGTGTCATTCTTTCACGCAGCCCAACCTGGGAGATTAGCAGGAGAGAGCTACCCTTTAAATGAAGAATGGCACATGGCAAGAAGCTAACCTAGCCTGGACTCGAGGATGCCTTTTTCACTTTCCATCCTGCTGGTACCCCTGTTATAGAAGCTGACAGGGCAGAAGCATCCAGGGAAGGACTCCATCCCCTGCTCTTACATGGTTCTTCGGGGAATGATGCTATGTTCACATCAACCTACAGCCACATGGGTATAGGATACAGCTGTTTGCACCATTGTTTCCAGGGCTGTATAAAGGATGAGGCAGGGAGAAAGGAATCCCACTTATAAGGTTCGGAGCAAGAAGGAAAATCAACTTGTTAATTTATGTTTTAGAGGCTAGTTTTCAGTATGAACTATACTGTAGAGTTCAGGGTGAAATGGTTATGACGGACATATGATATATGCTCCATTAAAAAGGAGAACTGAGAAACTCTGGAAAAACCTTGAAAGGTGGGTTATTAAAACTGTATTTCCTATGTGTGTTTTGTAAATAAAAAAAAGATTGCCTACTTTCATACATATTGCTGAGATCATTACAATCAGCTTTCATTTCCCTAGTGTAAAATAACAGAATAGTGTTAGGTTATACACTAGTATTGGGGTACTGGGACTCTTCCATTCATCCGTCCTTCCATTAGAGGAAGCTGACGTGTAAAAAACAATGGCCAAAGGAAACAAGGTATCATGTTATTAATAAAGTCTGGGCAAGCAGCCAACAACACAACTCTTCCACCCCAACGAAGAGTTTGAGAGGCTGAGTTGGAGGTTGGGGCTTAGGCTGGAAATCACATTGGAGCCTAAGACCTCGCCCCAATAAAATCACAGGATGTGCAGGCCCAGGTTTCACTTCAGGGTTTTCGGATTAAACTGATTAGCTCACTGACTAGCTGAGCTCTTGGGCAAGTCATTTAACATCCTTAATCTCCATTTCCTCTTGTATAAAATCGTTTATGCCATGCATACAAGACACAAAATGGCCTCCCAATGCTGAGGTGTTATTATATGTTGCTATGGAGAGCAGGAATCACACCTGCCCCATGCTGTATTATATTCCCAGTGGCTAACGTAGGACTAGATACAACGGAAGTGCCGTATTTCTTGAATAAATGGTGCTATTGGATCCATGCATCCGGTGCCCTACTGACCAGGGAGTTTTGAATCTTGCCAGTTAGAACCTGAGACCTGACATTAATTGTTAATTTCTCCAGAAACTACTCAGTCCTCACGATTCTCTTTCCGCTACTTGATGCCTCTCTATCCTACAGACTGCAGACATTTATAACAGATTTCAATAGGGGCTTTAGCGTCTATTCACATAGAATCCACACTTTATACCCTCTAGCTCTGGCATAATAATCTCTGTAATATCCTTGTGCTGCAATTTAATACTTAGGAAAACTATTTTGCCATTTAATGCATTTCCGTTGCCAGTTGAAATGGAGAAAGTATTCATCATCCAATACTAAATACCTTCAAAGCTCCTTTCAACTCCTGCTCTTTGTTCCTCCCCATCACACAGACACGTGCAAACCGGTCCTACCGCCCAGCCTTTAGCAGACATTAGACACCCCCTTCTCTTCCTAGAGTTCAGACACATCCCCGTTGGCCAGTCCGGCTCCTTTTGTGCTGAACAGTCTTCATTTGACAGCTATGTCAGCGACCCATCTGCTGCTTATGTTCTCTTATGTCTACTTATGCTGCCTACTTCCTTTGGTGGGATGCATTGATAGCTGTTTCTCCCATCTTCCAAGCAGCAAAACTCTCAACAAGGAAAACTTGATGAGCCAGAGGTAACAGGTGACTCAAAAGAATCCTCCTGTGAGCTCCATTAGTGTGGGAGATGACTCAAGCACTTGACTAGAATGATAGGACAGGGAGAGATGCAGCAGGTGGCATGGTGACAATCCCCTAGTTCCACTGTGTCTTCAAAGTCGGTCTGTATCAAAACTGCTTACAGGGACAAAGGGGGAAGAAGACACCACTCTGCTTCTGATATCTGAATTCAGACTTGCCTTTGTAGACGGAATCAAGACCTAAGGGAATTGCCAAGAGATTTGGACGCTCCTCCTCCACGTGCACTTAGTCCTATTTACGACGACAGAACTGCAAGCAGATGCAATTGCTCATGTAGAATAAAGTGATAAAAGGACACTGTGTTAGTCTGTTTTGTGTTGTTATAAAGAAAATACCTGAGGCTGGGTAGTTTATAAAGAAAAGTGGTTTATTTGGCTCACAGTTCTGCAGGCTGTACGGGAAGCACAGCGCCAGCATCTGCTTCTGGTGAGGGTTTTAGGGAGCTTGCAATCAAGGTGGAAGGCAAAGGGGAAGCAGGCGTGTCACATGGTGAGAGTGGGAGCAAGAGAGGGAGGAGGTACTGCCAGGCCCCTTTAAACAACCAGCGCTCTCGTGTGAACTAAAACAGCAAGAACTCGCTCATTACAGCTGGGAGGGCACCAAGCCATTCATGAGGGATCTGCCCTCATGACCCAAACACCTCCCACCAGGCCCCACATCCAAAACCAGGCATTGAATTTCAACATGAGATTTGGAAGGTCCAAACAGGTAAACCGTATCAGACACTCACCAGATGTTAACAGTGGTTATCCTGGGATTACCTGGAAATCTCATTTTCTTCTCGGTGTTTTTCTCAAAATTTCCGTAATGAATGCAAATTCGTCTTATAATTCCCCCAAAAGAACATCACTGTATTGAAAAAGGTAAACTGGCTGGTTGAAATAAATTCCTGATGTATGTACCCTATCAAAAGGGTCACTTGGAGGGGCCGTGCCGTGAAGTATCTGAAAGCACATTCTGGAACCAAGGTACCTGTGTTCAAACCTCACTTCTGCCACTTACTAGCTGTTGTGACCTTGGGTGAATTTCTTAACCTTTCTGTGCTTCAGTTTCCTTATGTATGAGAATAATAATAACTGTTAGGGCTATTGTTGTGAGGATTAAATGAGTTAATGTATAAGAAGCTCTCAGAATAGTATCTGACATGTAGCAATTACATATTTGCTGTCACTACTTACTGCTACAGTACTGCCATCGCTCAAAATATTTTTGGATCACCTTTTGAGAGCATTGTCTTCAGTCTTAAATGTATTCCCTTGACTCACCTCAATATGGATAAAATTTCCTCCTTTGAAGGAGCTAATTCTAGTGAGCAGTCAAGTTGTTTGGGGTCCAAAATAAGGTGTATTTAGGAAGCCAAGAGTGTGATGTTCTTGTGTTGTTCATCTACTGTCTATGAAGAATTCCACAAAACACAGGTACACAAACACTCCCCAGACAGTTCTGTACCATCTAGGACTTGATCAATCCCTGGATAATTAATACATTCTGCCTTTGCTAGAGAAAGGTTGAAAAGTAAGTTTTAATTATGAAACTTCTTTGTTTGATCGATCTTGAAGGCGTTAGAGATTGGTGTACAACCAAAGGGCAAATTTCATAAAAGGCTGATTTACATTTAAATCTGAGTCTTTTTTCTTCCTCAAAGTTTGCTGATGCTGAGTTTTAAGTATGAAATGTCATTGTTTTCATACAAATATTCGCAAACATTGCCAATTGTCATTTTGGCATTAAAGAGGGTTGCCAACATTATAATTGTTAACATTAGCATTTTTAAAAGCCTAACATCATTGTTCTGTAAATTGTTGGAGACTCAAATTACCCTACACATAATCTTTTTAAAAAATTAATGGGGCACTAGCATCAAAGCCAGTTGGGGTTGGTTGAAAAGAATAGCAGCCACCTCCTTTTGCTGGGACCCTGATGGTCTCATGCTAACCCAATTATCGCCCTAACAGAACATGTTGCAATGACTTGCCTCACTGTGTATGTGTGTGTATGTGTGTGTGTGTGTGTGTGTGTGTGTATGTATATAGAAAGGTGAGTAAAATGTGTGCTAAATATTCTTTTCCCAAAATGCAAAGGAGTTTGATAAAATCTATCTGGATTGTTGCGAAGCAAAAGAATCCTCAGTGTTCCTAATTATTGAACTCTTTGCAAAAACATTTTCTGGTAAAAAAAAAAAAAAATCAGCCTGAGCAAGAGTGAGACTCCATCTCTACTAAAAATAGAAAAATTAGCCAGGCGTGGTGGTGCGCCTGTAGTCCCAGCTACTTTGAAGGCTGAGGCAGCAGGATCGCTTGAGCCTAGGAGTTGGAGGTTGCCGTGAGCTAGGCTGACCCCACGGCACGCTAGCCTGGGTAACAGAGCAAGACTCTGTCTAAAAAAAAAAAATAATAATAAAAATAAATGAATAAATAAAGGCTTCATTGTTCTCCCATCAGTTGGGAATATTGCGTTCCACATAAATGACTTTGCAAAAAAATCCAAGTATACTTTATGTCTCCAAACATTGTTTTTAATCTTTCTAGTGAGAATGCTTTAAAAATGTATTACCTGTATCCTTGGAATCCCTAGACAGACAGTATCATTATTACAGACCTCTAATATTACACCGACAGGGCAGAACAGCATGCCAATTCAGAGCAGCAGTTTAAGGATGCAATAAATCTAGATTATTTCGACTCTGCCATTTATGTGGGACCTTGGAGAAGTTACTCAGCCTTTCTTTAGACTTTCTTTTTTTAAAAAAAAAAAGATGAATACCCAAACCATAGGATCACTTCTAGAATTTTTTTTAAAAAATTTATATAGAGTTTGGCGCAGTGACTAGCAAAGAATAGGGGCTCAATAGAAGGAACTATAATTATTCTAATCTGAGAGGCTCCTTGATTGCAGGACTCTGGCCCTATGCTAAATGGCCCCGACGAGTTGCATTTTTGGGGTTCCTTTGCCTCTAACATAGATTTTCTAGCAGTTGAACTCTAAGGTTCTTCTATCCTTTCAGGGTATTTGCTTTTAGCTGCTTCAACCCATTTTTAATTTGCTGTGGGCTAGGGAGACAGAAAATCAGAGCTGACAGGTGCAGTCAGAATTTGGGAGCTACACTGAGGTATCTCCTAGGACTCAAGAAAGTTCCTCCCATAGAAACTTTAAAATCAACACAAAATAGTCAAAATAATCTGACAGATACAAGAGTTCTCAAACAGGAAGATTCTATTGTAACCCAGTCTGACTGCATTAATATTAGCTCCAGAATGTTTTAGTGACGGGGAGGAGTTTGTTCAACAACACAGGAAAAAAAATGAGTCCGAGTAGCCAATATGGGCAGCACTCAAGCCCAGGCCAGGGGAACCGTGGCGAATGGATTTCAAATATTAGACCCCACTGGCAAGACCTTCTTAAATAGAAATGGATACAGGGAGATATAACCTGAAGGTTTCAATACTTTGTTCATAGGGAGTACATTATTCCCGCTGTGGAGTGTCAAACATTCATTCATTATTTATTGGGCAACCACTACCCTAGCCCAGACCCCTCCTACTTTTTTCATTCTACACCCCTGCTGACCAAGCAACCTTCTAGTTGCGACTGGCTCCCTGGGTAGATCTCCCCACTGGTGGAGAATGCACGGGTGGTGCTGATGCTGTGACAGGACTCTTTCCCAGGGTGAATTATGAATTAATAAATGGGCATGATGTTGCATATCAGTCTCCTGAGCTTGGCTAAGGTGTGTTTGGCCACGAGAGATGAATTCACCATTGTATACTCACAAAAATTATCTGAGCCTGAAAACCTAAGGGCTTAGCCACGACCAGGTAGATTCATCCAGGTGGCCGCTCTCCCCTGGGGATTCTGCTTGGTGCAGTGTGTTGGAATGGCATGTTCTGACACTGAATGGTGACATGAGGCAGCATGGCGCAGTGATTTGGAACAGGATCTGGGGTCAGAAATACCTGGGATTAAAAGCTGGTTTTGCTATTTACTCTCGGGGTGTCCCCAAAGTAAATGGCTTAACCCCTCTGTGCCTCTTTTCCTCATCCGTGAAACTGGATGATAATACTTCACGGCTTTGCTTTGGCTCAATATCTAAACAAAAGCCGCATATCAGATCTGTTAAAATTTTAAAAATCTGCTGCCCCCTCAATCCCCCAGTTCCACACCCTGCAATCCTGACTTACGGTCCATTTGCCGTTCACCCGCCCAGGTGAGACACTCTTCAAAGACTTGTCTACAGAAACTTCCTGAAAGTTCTCTTAGACACACAGCTCATCTATGCTGCTGTGGTTTCTTCTCTTAGATTTGAAAATTGCCTTCTAGCAAATTGTCTCTTAGCAAATGTAGTTACATCTTTAACGGAGCCATTTTAGTCATCACCCCTACGGAATAATTCTATTTACTTCGAAACAGCCACCACGTCTCCCCGTTCCTCGGCCACCACAAAGACAGCGTGTTCTTCAAGGATCCACCATCTGAGACCAGCTTGTTAATAACAAAATTATTCCAGGTCTTGGTGTTCTCTCATCTATGAAATAAACACTCTTTTAAAACAGACCAGTCAAATGGTGTTTGGAGACCGCGTTAGCCATCTTTATTGCACTCAAAAGAACAACTCAAGACACACGTAGAGAGTGGATTTTCGAACATTTTCTTGACCCAGTTAAATTTTATTCAGTGAAAAAAGTTGACATTGAGACAAAAATCATCTTAAAATTATGCAACAATATAGTAAAATCTTCAGCAGAAATCAGTGACTTGGAAACTTATCCAGGCAATTGAAATTATAAATACCTAATTTCACTTTGGAGAGAAACAAGTATACAGTGTTTCACTTTAAATAAGAGCAAAATAGGCCTTTATTTTGCTGCAAATACTTTTCATTTTTGCCTAAAGTTTCTAATAATTCATAACAAGAGTCTTTAAATGAGAAGTGACATGGAATATCTGAGGATAATGTTCCACTTCAGCATTCGTGATTATTCCATTTGAGCTATTACATATGAAACTAATACCATTCTTGGGTTATTACTTGGCTCTGATGATTTAATTCATAATATGGCTGCTCAAAATTAGTGGGCAGAAACGTATGTGTAATCTATCCTCCCTCAACCCATGTTCGGTGGTGGTATCCCTTCTGAAAACAAATCTATTGTCCGGGTACCCAACAGTACATATCTCTTGCGATCTATTCCATATCTCACTCTTGCATAGAAAGTAGTCTATATAAACTTAATGCACTGGCTTTTATTACACAAAAATTGTACCTGAAAGGCAGCACACACTCCAGTTAAGAAAAGTAACATCGTTAAGAATGTCAACATACAGTCCCAACACAAGATTCTGCACAGAGCTTTAGAGTCAATTGCTAAAATCAACATGGGAGTGGTTTTCAGTTTGCTTCTATCTATGGATCCCTTCTCTTTGGGTTTCCCCCAACTGTCTGCTGAAGGAAGAGAATTCTCAGGGATTCACCATGATCCCCTTAGTGGGAAAGGGACTAACCAAATCTGACAGCACAGGGTTTCTCCCCCTAAGGAAGTACTGGAAAAATAATCTTACCAGCTGGAGTGACCACTGGGTAGGTATCTGAAGGCAAGATCCCTCAAGCAGAAGCAGGTGCTTATCTATATGGGGCTCACCATACTATTGCTCTCCCAATTCCGCTGAAAATGGCCACGGCTTTCAAAAGGGTCACATTCCCTAAATAGTTGCGTATAGCTTAATAGTTGAGTATAGTGGCCGCACGTGATGGGCAGGAGAGAGCATGTAGCTGTGTGTCCCCCCTCCGTCCCACCCAAACATCCCTAGTGATACTACCAGCGACAGAACCCCAAGAACCGCTTTTCCAAAAGTCAGTTTTCACCAGTTACCCAGAATCATAACTATTTACCCAGCTTGCCAGGGTGGCCAGTAGTTACTGGAGCTTCTCACCTGTCTGGAAACATAGACATGGCCTCTCCCTGGAATCCTCTGTAAAACCCCACTCTCTGTCACTATATCTACATGGACCCATGTCTCATAAAGCTCAATACATCCAAGGGCAAAATGAGCTTCCAGAGAAAACTCACACAATCTCCCTGCCCACCAAGTTTTGGTGGCCCATCGTGGTCCACGTGGATGCAGGCATCTGGCATTCTAATGTACTCTGGGAGAGAAGACCTTCTCCCTGCACAGTGTAAACTTTCAAAGTGACATCTCCATCAAGGTATAAAAGCCCCTTCTTCACAAGCAACCAAGGGCTCCAACTGGTCACAGTGAAGATAGTTATCTGGTCACCTTCAAAGGCTGCATGAAATATTTGTTTTCATTTCCTCTTGTCACTCCAACCTCTGGACTCTTGCAGACAGCATATATACATCAAAATCCCCACAAAGCTATGCAGAGAGAAATCGGAGTGCGTGCTTCAAAAGTTCATAAAAATATACAATTTACACATAGCTGCAACTATCTAGCTTAGTCTTCAGGAACTTAGCTCTTCTGTTTATATAAAATACTCTAGCCCTATAAGGCTGCTTTTTTCTCAAACAGCACAGTGGCATTTTCCAAGGAGAGGGGTGATGGCCAGTCTATACAGTACTGTGTTCTAAGCTTTGGGAGGCACTGGTAACTAGAAGTGGATGCTCGAAATATCTCAAGCTGCCAACTGGAGACATATGCTCTGTAAAAAGGCTTGCCTATGGAATAATTGAAAATAACATCTCAGAGCCTTTTAGATCATAGCTTTTACAAATGCCACCAAGAAGTTGGCAGAAAAAGAAAAGAAGAAAATACACTTCCTAGTGGTTCAATTAAATGACTTGCCTCCCACCAGATTGTTAATCTTTCAGCTACTTAAAGAGCTTATTAAAGGAGAGGTGGTGGGGCTTGGAGGTTTGAGCAAAACTCCAGGATAAGAAAAGATAAAGCCAAAGAAATTCCAGTCTTTAAAAAAAAGGAGAATGATGGGAAAGAGAAAATATGCTGGAAGAAGGCTCATCATTACCACCACTTGTTAAAATGAAGTAGAGCCCTACCTATATGGCACGCTAAATGTCTGCAGTTTAAAATATTCCTCGCCTAAGAAACATATAAATAAACATTTTAAAAACTAAAACATTTAATTAGCTCTTTGTTTTCCAAACAATCCCCAGGTAGAATGAAACTATATTATCACCCAAGAATGATACCGAACACTTGTGAGAAGGTGATACATTGCATCTAAGGTGGCATAGAGTTTTACAAAGCTTGCATATAAAGGACACATGTTTAGAGGCATGACTTTGGAATATTCCCAGAGCTCACTGCTTCTTGGGGGGAGGAAATTATGCAGTGAGGTTCATACAGTACAAGTCGCAACAATGCTGGACATGGGGCCTACAACACTACGTCTACAGGGTGGGCATCAGTCCAGATGGAGTCTGCATCACCAGCAAGTGGCCGTGATGGGAATACAGGGGTGGCATTTTAAAAGCAGAAGAAAAAAAGCACAGTTTGTTTTACAGAGAGAATAAATGAACAAACCCTAGTGTTTGCGGCTATTGTTAATTGGATAGCGTGGTCTCAAACTTTAAGATCTCTTCTACCTCTGTGAGAGCGTAGAGCACTTTCTTGTTAGATTGGGTAGGGGCACAGGCGAGGGAGCTGGAAGAAAAGAAAAACAGAGAGAAGGCACTGACCCAATTCAAAATGACTGCACATATGGGTATGGACTTTTAAGGACAAGAAGTGGCCACCTCAACCCAAATACAAAATTTAACATTCGAGATTCTTCAGTGGTAAGCAAAAACAAAAAATGGAAAATGGAAAAATTGCATGCTATATTTGCCAGTGTATCGATCATGGCACAGATCTAGAACTCTCTCCCATAACCAGGGTGATTTTTTGCAATGACAATGAAACCAGTGTATAACAAAGCAGTGTTATCATTCTGTAGCTTTTGACGCTACATCTTCTGCGGCGGCAGAGGCGTATACAGTGAAATTCCATCAATTATTAAGAGCGGAAGCTGGTGACTTGCAGGGCTCCCCAAGCTGTGGCTCCGTTTTACTGAAATCCAGAATGACCCCGTGCTCTCTCCTGTCAAAGACCACTTCATGACACACAAGTGAATAAAAACGGATTACTTCTGGGAGGCAACAAAAATGCTTCTGTTCCTCACCCCTAACCCTAGGGGTGAGGGGCTCATAACACACGTGGTGTCTGATGACACTGAAGTCTGGCCTTATACAGAGTCCCAATAAATTAACAAAATAACATAAAAGAACCTTCCCCCAAAATACACCCAAACACGTTCATATAAACCAAATCCAAACAAAATTTAAAACTTTAGCGTACTTTCAAGGAGAAGGGATTCCACCCATCACTCTCTCTTGAGGTTTTTATTAAATACATTTCTGTGTCTTAGAAAAATAAAAAGAATGGCCAATTTACTGAACCAAAATTATCTCACAGACTTAAAAGCATGCCCAGCAAGCACAGCCCTGTAAGACTACATTAATGTCAAATCAAAGCAATTTGGTTACTAAAATCAACCTGGTTTGAAGTTCACAGTTGATTACTACAAAGTTTATTCATTCCTTTCTTTCCTTTTTTTTTTTTTTTCTTTTCATTTTTGTTTTTGGCCCATATAAAAATAACATATTGCAACTCAAAGTGCATCTTTTAAAATAAACCATCAACTATCTTTATCAAATAAAATATTTACACCATTTGGTTTCTAGTGAGGAAAGCTCTTTCAGGCTATCACCATGGGGACGTCGTCTGAAAATCCAGTTATCATAGGAGCATCTTCATCATCCTCCCCTAAAGACAAAACAATCAGGCCTTGGTGAGTTCCAGCACACTTTTACCTGACCCCACGTCCCACCACTCTGCCCACCCTCTCCAACCCTATGGCAACCCCACAACTGGGAAAGTCAATACCACAGTCAGCCAGGTACAATCATCAGTTCTTTACCCTCTGCCACCTCTGGTCACCTTCTCCCCATCAATGGATGCCCAAGCCTATTTTAATGGTAGTTTGAACTTAGCCAAATAAGGAAAGTAAAGCTTTTAGAAAAAAAGAATCTCATTACCTACCCAAAAGCTCAATAGGTGATTTGGCTTCTGCAATTTGAATTATCTACACCCTACATTAGCACAATGAACGTCATTGTCTGCTTTCTCTTCTGAACCAAACTGCTTGAGGAAAAGGATCTTGGAGGGGTTTAAGTATTTTGAGGACAGCTTTCCAGACTAACGTCTGTCCCCCTGTGACCCCTGAAACAATCCTATGCAACTGAGTCCCAATTCGCATTCAGGGATTACTGCATGGCACCATGACAGGTGACTTCTTTGGTCCCAAGAGCGGAAGCAAAGAAGTGACCCCATTCAAGCAAGGCAGTCCAAGTACTTGCTTATTAAACAAGAAAGGAAACTGGGAAGGAAAGGCAGCAGAACTAATATCATATAATCAGTGGATGGGAATACATACATGTCTCTATAAACACAGAAAAATAATTATAACTAGTTTACAGAAAAAATAAACTCACATTCAGCAGTCTGAGTTTGGGGAAGCCTTTTAACACACCCACTTTATTACATGGTCTATTAGCTCTATCAGTGTTTAGGAATTACTGCCTGTAAAGACTTCAAAAAGGGAAATTTTCTTCTTTTTCCCTTGCTATGTGCTACCAACACATAAAAGAATGGCGGGTGAGGTTACACCAGCGACTGCAAAGAGAAACAGTAAGAGGAGGCCGGGCATGGTGGCTCACGCCTGTAATCCTAGCACTCTGGGAGGCCAAGGCGGGAGGATCACTTTAGGTCAGGAGTTCGAGACTAGCTTCAGCAAGGGTGACATCCTGTTTCTACTAAAAATAGAAAGAAATTAGCTGGGCAACTCAAATAGAAAAAATCAGCTGGGCATGATGGTGAAGCCTGTAATCCTAGCACTCTGGGAGGCCAAGGCAGGCAGATCGTTTGAGCTCAGGAGTTCGAGACCAACCTGAACAAGAGCGAGACCCCGTCTCTACTAAAAAAACAGAAAAGAAATTAGCTGGACAACTAAAAATATATAGAAAAAATTAGCGGGGAATGGTGGCACATGCCTGTAGTCCCAGCTACTCGGGAGACTGAGGCAGGAGGATCACTTGAGCCCAGGAGTTTGAGGTTGCTGTGAGCTAGGCTGATGCCACGGCACTCTAGCCCGGGCAACAGAGTGAGACTCTGTCTCAAAAAAAAAAAAAAAAAGAGAGAGAGAGAAACAGTAAGAGGGAAAGGGCCTCTTTCAATAGAAGCTGATTGGGAGGCATCACTTTTTGGCCTGACTAGGATCCCCAGAGATGTCAGACCTGCAGGTCTGTGAAGGGCAACAGAGAGGTTGGGCATTTCTGAGAATTTCCCCACACATCAGGAGTCTCCGAAGCCCAGGGCCTATCTACCATTCCTGTGCAAGGCAAGTTCCTACCGTTTCTTCCACAAAGCCGCTCCCTGCTTCAGGCCAAAACCGTACTATTGAGAACATGGAATTTTAATTTAAAATTTAAATTTTTAACTTAAAAGTTAAAAGCTAGGGCCCCTGACTAGTTTTAATCTGAAGCAGTGGAATCACTGCTTGAGGAATAACTCCCTAGTGTCAAAAGATGAGCCGAAGGTAGGTGTTTCCTAATCAAGCCCTTGGCTTGGTTGGGGGATTGTGGGGGATCTGTCCTGGGAAGAAACCAACTTCCTCTGCCCCACTTACCCAGGTCATCCCCCGAGGAGAAGATCGCTGAGCCCAGCCTGGAGCTGTAGTGGCTGTTGGCAAAGGCAGTGAAGCTGCTCTGCAGCCTCCGATGCTTTGTGTACAGGATGGCAAACCCGACCCCCAGGCTGAGCAGTATCAGGAACAAGATGGGGACCACCACGGCAGCAACATCCGTAGATCTGGCAGCCTGAATCGCGGATGCATCTCCACCTGCCAAGGCAAAATTCGCACTGATAAGCCTACCTGAGGGCAGGAGAACGGACCAGGCAATCTCTCAAGGCTCCACCGACCAAAACAGCTAGGAGTTGGCAACAGCTACTCAAACTGCCTGTCTGGTGTGACGCGTTCCTCCTGCACGTGCGTGATGCCTGATTGTTTCCCAGCTACTTGCCATGAGCTGATAGACCAAGGGCCTTGTGCATGCAAATACGGTAATTACATTAGACTCCTAATCACTGCCTTGTTGGTTATTTAGATAATCTCTTGGAAGGGAGACCTTTGTTGGGGTATCAACATTGATTTCATTAGCATTATTACTTAAGACCACTTGCTCCCCTTACATAAGAGGATGTGAAATCAGACCACTAATTAACGAGATTGCAATTATTTCCCCCTACTTGGCACCAAAGTCACTCTGAACTGCAATTACCTGAAGCTCCATTAAGTGATACAAACGAGATTCCCTTACTACAATACCGACTTAACAGCTCATGAAGTTTTATGAGGTTTTTTACTTAAGTAAAAAAGAGAGAGAAAGAAACACATTTCTGTATACATTTAACATTTTTTAAAGCTCTTTGCAAAGCTATTTAGGTGTTTATAACCTAAAAACAATGCCCCCCTCCCATTGTCTTAAACGAACACTGGCTTTGTGATGATTTACTAGTAGATTTGTCCCACTAGGGCTCTAGGGCCAAGCCATCCCCCACCTCTCACCCTGCTGGGGTAGGGGCCAGTCAGTCTCTTTGAAAGGAGTACGCTTTTCATGTCGAAAACTCTGGGAAAAGTCTGAACTTGAAGCAGGAAAATTAAACTTCGGAATCGGATGTTAGCAAAGGAAGCAGAGTGGACTCTCCTGGTCCAGGTGTCCGTGAGGAGCCTTAACAGGCTGGGGGCTGCTCCCCAGCACAGGGAGTGGCACGGGCAAGGCCTCTGCCTCACGCGGAAAGCTCTGCAGCTGCCCGGGGTCTCATCCGGACAGGGATTCATAAAGATGGGAGAGAAAGTAGCCTTGTCTTACAAGCCTAATCTAACCACTCAATATTCATGTCTGTATTTAAGTTTCTTACATTTTCTCCTTGCCAAAAAAAACTCCAGCAAAATCTTAATTTAATGTGTCCCAACCCATCCCAACCATACAGTGGTAAATCAAGGCAATGCCCTCGGCTGGAGGGTAGCACAGGGAAGGCAGCAGGAATAAGTGAGCTCCCACCCTGGCCCCACTCCCAAGGGGAAGGGCAACACCAAGGGGCAAGACACAGGCCGAGAGGCCCAACAAGACAGTCCTTCTGCCCAAAACCCTGGGTTCGTAAAGGTGGCTGGTAGGGGTCCTCACAATAGGTTGTCCCACGGTATATTTCACAGGTTGCTAACTGGTTTTGCCTAAAAATGAGGCTCTATTTAGGAAACACTAGATCAACAGGAATTTTGCTGTTTGATTTTTGGTAGGACCTTCCCCAAACCTCTAACATATTAATACTGTGACTCCCCAAAGGGAGGTGGTGGGCAATGTTTCTCTCTTTCAGCAGGGTGCCAAGGATAAGCACTGCACGAGATCACACCCTGGGAAGCATTATGTGACGGAACGTTTAGCAGCTCTAACACAGGATTCTGGCTTGAGCACTGGTTAGTTCTTGGCTGGGAGTAAATGGAACTAAAAAGACCAGTGGCAAAACATTTGTTGAAATCCTGGCCAAGCGACTACAATATAAGCAGACTTTCTATATGAACAGAAAGGTCCTCTTCCCTACCACTAGCACGGCTCCAACACCAACATCTCTGAATGTCCCCAAGACAGAGACTCCAGGCCCAATGCTGGTCCTGTGGCGACAGCTAAGAAATGGGGAGGGCTACAACATCAGCGACTGCGTGATGGGGAGATCATCTACTGACTCGGAGGATCACAGGTTAGAGGCTCTGAGAAGTCCCATAAAACACAAACAACAAAACTCGTGTTAACCTAGAACCTCCTTTTTAAACAAAACCTTGCCTTGATTGTACTTTATGTTCAGAATATGGTCACCCTGTAATCCCAGCTCCTGGTATCATACCTGGTTCAGGAAGCATTTGTTAAATAAATCAGTACCTTATTAAATTGATACATAAATGATTTTCTTTTGAGCTGAATATTTTAAATGTCTTTGAAAGACACCTGGTCATCACACCATACTATACTCTTGCGATTTTCCCAGAACTAGACAAAAACTGGCAGCGACGGTGACTCACCAGACCCCAGCTCATCGTACAGCAGGACGGCAGGCTCCCCGCAGATCTGGCTGCCAAAAAGGCATCTTGCTTGGACAGTGAAAGTATAATTATGACCCATCTTCAGGTTGGAAATCTTAAAGAAATTGTCAGTAGTATTCCCAAGGTAAGCTGTGATATTCATGGCACTATCAAACATGTGTATTTCATAGCCCTGAAAACAAACGCAAGAGATTGCTCAGCAAGATGAATAAGGAACCTGACAGCCACTATTACTGCTTCCAATTTTATGTGAGCTCCTTATTGCAGCTTTTATAGATGCTAAAGCACTTTGGGTTTCTCACTAGCTCTTTTTACATTATTACCACAGAGATACTGAATTCAGAAAATGGAAATTTTCCCATCCCCAATGTCTCAAATAACTATCACACCCACTTGTGAGCTGCATCATGGAAATGAAAACTGTGGCCCTAAGGAAAGCCACTTTAAGAAATTCCCACCCAAAGTTCTGGTCAACAGATCACTCGTCTCAGGCAATATTAAATGCCACAAAGAATATGGATAATTCGGCAACAGTTTGCTCCAATGGGATTTGGCTAATAATAAATCCAGATCACAGGGGACTCCAGCAGTGGACTAAGAAAGGGGAACCTGCAATTACAAAGACAGGACCTTTCTCCTTAGAACAATACGTAGGACTGTCATGGCCGGCTCACCTCCTGCCTGTCTACTTTCTAGCTCTGCCTACGCTGATCTCAGCCCCTTAACAACCTGGTCTTGAAATATGCACTTCGGCAGGCTCAGCCCCTGTTCACGGGAGGGGAGGATGAAATAATCCTCCCAGCTAGACTGTCTCAGGAGAGTCCTGGACTCCTGTGCTGGGAAAAGTCACACTTGGGACAGCCCCAACCCAGGATGCTGGTTGAGATGAGGGTTGACAACCTGACTTCTCTGCTAATCCCCAAGTATTCCAGTGTCAAAGCCACCAACACTCCCCACCGCCCCCCCAAAAGACTCCATCCCTTATGTCTAGCCATGTATGGGGCCCCCTTGCATAACCATGGTCTCTGGTCTCTATTCCACTGACCTGCCTATTCTCTGCACCCCAAGTCAGGGGGAGGGAAGAAGGACATGCTATGTCTATGCCAGAACCTTCCACTCAGAATGGAATACTGACCTGTAACCCCAACCTAAAAGCTGGGCTTTTGCCACCCAGGAAGGACCCCCTAATGGCAACTGGCTGCCAAACTGGGCTTCCCAATACCTGCCTAGAATACCGTCTCAGCATTTTTTTTTATAAACTAGCAGTCATTATTTTCTACCTAATATATATTTGGTGTAGAACATTAGTAAAATACATAAAGGTATAAAGAAAATAAATTACACAAACATCAAGCACTCATAACTGATTTAACTAGTCCTCATCTATTGGGCACTCAGGTTGTTTCCTCTTTCTTGCTATCGTAAATATTGTACGTGAAGTCTTTGTGCACAGTGTCTTCTTAGTGTAAAATCCTAGAAGAATTACTGGATCAAAGGGTATGAATGCTTTTAATGTTTTTGACACCTATTACCCACGAGCCTTACAGAAGGTGAAACCAATTTATACTCCCAGACTGCTTATTTCCCCAACTATTATCCAAACTGGTAATACTCTTCCCCCCAAACCCTGCTGATTTAATGTGAAAGTGCCGTATCTTTGTTGTTTAGGTCACTAGTGAAGTCGGAACTTTTGCTTACTTACTGTGGCTGGAATTTTTTCCTCTGTTATCTGAACCTTTTTCCAAATTAGAATATCTCTGTTGTGAATTGATTTGAAAGCTTTCTTTAGATTTAAGGATATTATATGTCATCATTGTGAGATTTGTGAGAGTTCTTAGAGTGAATGGTAAGAATTTTCAAATTTTAATTGAGGTTTGCCGCTGGCCTTACAGAGTGACTACTTAGAGTCCTTGGCTTTTCGCCTACACTGAACCTCCAGGTGGCCACAGTGGTTCACTGCGCTGCTATTTAGCTAATGCTCTGCTGTCGATGGGGTCAACCCAGCTCCACTCGAGAATATGCCCACCCTTGGTTGGCAAATCTACTCCCATGTCTCGCTCTCCTTCCCCCATCTCCAGCTGTGAATGCAGCATGGGTCTGCCAATGGCAAAACAAAACTATGATGTTCTTCATAAGTCAACAGAGTATCTTCAAGTGCTTCCTGCTCCCTCTCACTTCTCTGCAAAGAGAGTGATGGGGTGTGCAGGTGGGGTGTGCCGCTCAGATTCTGGTTCTGAAGTCACCGCCCGGCCCTCGGAGGTGGTGGGAAAGGTGGGGGGCCCTCAGAGGGTGCGGGAAAGGTAGAGCTCCGGGGTTACCTTGTGAGCCCCAGGCCAGCTGCAGGAAGCACAGCAAGGGCTCCAGCCCACTTCCCTTTCCTCAGGGAAGACAAGTTCAGGATTAAAAACTGCTTAGTGCAGAGATTCTCCTCTTTAATGGGCAGTATAAACATTTCACTAATTAGCAATCCCACAGAAAATAGGCCTTTAATTCTCAAGTTCACTTCTACGCCCTATTCTTTTTTACTTTTTACACTGTATATGCCAGCGTGCTGTTAACGAGCTCATCTCTAAAACAGCATTTCAATTAAATTTCCAAAGTCATTGAGAATGAGGGAGGAACTTACCCTGCTTTCATTGAAATGCTTTTCCTTTAAAGCTAGACTTTTCCAAAACAGAAGAACGTGATCATTTTCTGTTATGATTTTTAAGGCATCAGGTGCTGATAACGAAACTGAAAATTAAGGATGAGATGGAATGCAGTTAGTGGAACGCAGAAAACATTTGAACCTCTGTTTTCTTGTTCGTCAGAGATTAAATAATGCTAGCCCTGCCGGGCTGGGTTAAGGAAGAAATAAAACACATATACTGCTTAGCAGAGCCTAGCACATGGTAGATACTCTTTAATTGGCATCTCTTTTGTTGTTGTTATAACATCTTTAGCCAAGAAATCTGGACCGTAGCTAATTTAATAGCCCTTGGACCCAAGGGTGAACAAAAATAAATGGGGTGGGGTAGGGGTGGTGGGGAAGGAACGAAATGGGATAAGGAGTTCTGTCTGAACAAAGGGCACTGCAGTGACAATGGGGTATGGCCCAGGCCCACGGCTTACACTGCCAGCCTAGGTGGGGCTGAGCCTTCGTTACCCAAACTCCCAACACTGTCTGCTGCTATCCAAGTAACTGAGCTCATTACCTGTTCTGAACTTGAGCCTGACTGCCCTTTAATCTACTGCCCAGTTACCGGTCTCCTTTTCAACATGTCAGATTGCTACAACGAACTGCTGAGAACCTTCCATCCAGGTTTGCAGATGCAATGCTTGGCCTTAGTGGTAAATACTCAGTTTTATTTCCTAACTCTCTTGGGAATTACCCCCCTTCTCCTCTGGTAACGTCAAAATCAGCTAAGGGAGAAGAGAGTAAAAAGGACTTAGAGAATATAGAAAATGAGAGCGGGTCCCAGGCCGCCATACTGCAGCCCAGACAGCGGCGCCCTGCATTGGTCTGCCCCTGGAGGGATCCTGCAGGGCAGCGCCTGCACTTCCTGGGCAGTTCCTACAGAAAGCACGTGCCTGGAGGTCTGCCAGCACTGTGGGCACTTGGCCGTGTGAGAGGCCTCCGACCTCTCTCCTGCTTACCTGTGGTGATTTTTATGCTGGAATCTTTGCTCATGTTCCCCAGCTGGACAATGACATGGTATTTCCCTCCAGGTTCCAACTTGTTAAGGGTGTATTCCACTGTACTGTTGCAGGATTTTACTTTGTAGCTCCTGTCGGTCTTTCTTATTAGGTCTTTAACTGCAATGGCATATAACTAGGACCAAAAAAAGAACATCTGAATGGTAATCAGAAACTGGACATTGTTTACTTCTTCCAGTTCAATGGTGGACAACGTAAGTATATCAATGGCTGTGACCCACAACAACGATACTTTGAGCCCCAAAGCCTGACTCTGTTCTTTGTAAAGCCTTTGGGGTGACCAGCTCCAGCCTTACAGCAAGTATTCACTCACAGAATTGCACACAGAATTACCAATTATATCCCCCCCCCAAAAAAGAAAAAGCAAAAAAGAAAAGCCCTAGGGAAGGCCACAGTTATCGTGGCATCAGCAGGTAGGTTGGAACAAGCAACATCCAGATTCAGAACTCAATGTTTGCATCTCCACCACGGCCACAGTGGATGTTGCCAGTGGAGAGAGAATGAACAAAAAGCGTTCAATCCTAGCTCTAAGGACACAAAACTCTGCTTACTTTCTCCCACATTGCTTCTTATGTAATTGGAGAAGGGGGGGACATAAAGGGACATGTAGTAAGTACAGGAGACTCGATCATCAGGAAGAAGTTTAAAACCAGCCACCCCTGCATGGAGGGGAGCGGAGGGGGCAGAGGTAAAGGCACCCGGAGCACAGGAAAATGGGAGATCTAGGATCAATGCCCCTTCTATTAGAGCAGCCGTCCCCAAACTTTTTATAAGGGTCCAAACAGTAAATATTAGGTTTTGAGGGCCAGATGGTCTCCACCACAACTATTTGACTCTGCTGTTCATAGCATGAAAGTAGTCAAAGATAATATATAAACAAATGGGTGTGGCTTGGTTTCAAATAAAACTTTATTAAAAAAAAAAAAAAACCCACAGGGGATAGGCTTGAGTTGGCCTGCAGGCCTTTGTTTGCTGACACCTGTTTTAGAAGGTCAGGGAAGGAGATGTGAGCAGCAGAGAAGGAGGGAAAGGCAAACCAATGTGGCAGCTGGGAATAGTGGAGATGTGCCAGCTAAGAAGAGGTACCTATAAGGACCCTGTCTTTGGCCAGACAGAAATGGGGGGAAGACGGCCTGCTGAGTGTCCAGCACTAGGCCTGTGTTTCTTGCGGCATCATGGGACCTCCTTCCACCCACCTCACCCAAACCATGCTGAGAATAAACAAGGTGGCTGGGATGCCTCGCCCACGCACCAGGTCCTGGTCAGGAGAATCGTACGGCGACTCCCACTTGATGACAGCTGAGGTTTTGCCTATGTGAACCGGATGCAAGTGCCGGGGTGGGAGCCTGTTGTCTGGGATCATCTTCACGACGACGTAGTCAGAGGACGGCCCCTGGTAGGGCACCACCACCCGGACCTAGGGCCAAAGCACATGTGGAGGAATAAAATACCACGTGGGCTTATGCAATCTTTACTACTATTTACTCAACAAAATAGTGACACCATTAAAATTCAGTGAGTGCAAAAGCTATAAAATATAAAATAATTCCCCACCTACCCCAGATCATTTTCCAAGAGGTACCACTGGTAACAGTTTTTTGGGCTTCCTTCCAGAAATGCCCTATGCACATATAAGCACAGATGTGTGTGTGTGTGTGTGAATACACGCATATATGCATGTGTGTATGCATGTATGCATATGTGTAGCCAATTTTTCTGAAATATTTTTTATACAACTGAGAAAAAAGTACACATTATTATGCTCTTAGCCTCTTTCACTTAATATAACCTAGAGATTTTTCCATATCTGTACATTTAGAGTTGTTATATACTATTTCTTTTGGATGGCTGTCCTGTATTCCATGGCACAGGTAATCGATAATATTTTTAACCAGTCCTCTCTTGATAGACATTTGTTTCAAATCCTTTGTTATCACAAGTAATAATGTACCAAACTTCTTTTTCCATATATCTGATTGCACATGAAAATGTATGTAGGCTAAATTCCTAAAAGTGGAATCTGACAAAAGCTTTTTTTTTTATTTCAACATATTACAGGGGTACAAATGTTTAGGTTACGTATATTGCCCTCGCCCCACCCGAGTCAGAGCTTCAAGCATGTCCATCCCCCAGACAGTGTGCACCGCACCCATTAGGTGTGTATATACCCGTCCCCGTCTCCCCTCCATCTGCCCAACACCCGATGAATGTTATTACTACATGTCTGACAAAAGCTTTTGATTGATCTAACCCATGACCCATTTGCCAAATTATTGATCCTCCATCATGGAGCTGCAGTTGGTTAAATGGCTGTTCATTCTGCATCTCTAGTAAGAGCCCAATGATGCTTACAAAGAAGAGGAAATTTCCTCGCGTCATACACGTCGATCCTGGAACCCACATGTCCCAGCTCCCTGGGTCCTGGGTTGAGTTCAGGAGCCCAGACTTAAGGGATCCCTTAAAATATACAACTCCTCTTGACCTCTGGTATGGGACACTTACCAGAAACAAATACTGCTCATCCCTGCTGACAATGACTGTTTTGTTGTGGAGTGAAGTAGTCAAGCTCTTTGGGTTGCGGTACAGGTCAAGAAAGGATGTGGCGTAGAAAATACCATAAACCTGGTGAGAGCAGAGAAGGAGAGGGACATCAGCTCATGGGCAAATGTCCTCGCTTTCTTTAAATCTATAATGTAAGACCCTGGAACTGTGTCAGCAGAGCTCAGAGAGAAGCCTTCATTCAACATTTACTACATTTACAGGGAGGGCACTTGGGCCAGGCCCTGTATGTCCGACTGTAAAGATAAATACGATGTGGTCTCCACCCTCAATGAGCTCATTCTTGAGGAGACAGGAAGAGAAGAGAAACAGACATAATTATAAATAACAGGCTGCGAACATGGAGCATAGAAGCTACACTAGAAGACTGCATGGTGAGCCCAAGAACAGAGGGGATTACCAAAGACAGGGTGGCATTCTACCATCACAGCATGGATGGGGGGCCACCAAGAGGACATGCTGAGTGGGCTGGGGTGCCATGGGAGCTTGGAGAGTGAGCGTGAGAATTTTGGGAAGCATGAGGAGGGAGAGGAGGATGGCAAACACTGCTAGCTGCCCAGCGGATACCCACTCTCCCTTTCTTACTTGGTAGAATCCTGGTTCTTAGGGAGAATTGCTACCTGGAAAAACGTCTACACTTCCCACCTGCCTGCAAGCTATGATAGCCCACATGACAAGCCTCCAGCCCCCAAGACGGAGGCAGAAGTGTCACGTGGAAAGCCCTCAGAGGGCTCATTACAATGGAGGAACAAGCCCTTCTTCCTGCCCTCCTGATGCCTGGAATAGAGATCATGGCTATGGCCCCAGGAGGCCTCTTGGACCACAAGGTGACCTTGAAGATGAACATCACAGGCGATGGCAGGATCAAACTGTGCTGCTGCGGTAGAAGCCCTGGACTGCTAAATTCCAAAATTCATTGAATTGAGAGGGAAATAAACTATTTCAAGCCACTGTTACTTTCGGTTCCTCAGTTATATGCAGCCATTCTTAATCCTAACCGGGTACACATTGGAAACTGAAGGAGTTTCAAGCAGGGAAATGGGAAATTGATGAAGCTTACAACGTGCAGTTTGTAACAGAGGGTAGGAGCTGATGGAGCTTTCTTTGTAAAGGAGAATCAAGAAGTATTTTCTCCCAGAGCATGTGAGCAGGGAAGACGTGAGCAGGAAGAGAACTGTATGAGCTTGGAGGAGCCTAGGGAAAGCGGCGGGGGTATGCAAAGGGATTTCCAAGTCCCAGACAACAGTGTGATTTTCTCTAACACTGCTCAGTGGCTGAAAAGAGACCAGAGAGGGGAAAGCATGCACAGGGCAAGAGGAAGGGAGGCCCTGAAGCAGGCAGTCTCTTGGGAAGAGGTCGGCAAAAGCAGAGTTAAGGAACTCAGAAGGGTGAGAAAGCAAATGCACATAGAACAGCAGTGGGGCACTAGGGAGCTACAAGCATGACACAGGACGATGAGGCCAGGTTGGGGGTCCAGAGCTCAGGGACCAGACCATCTCGCCGAGGACAAGGCCCATGGCTGCCAGGGGCAGGGTGGCTATGGACAGTGACAATGGCAGTTCTCGCGGCAGAGAGGAAAACCATGAGAGAGCTGCTAGAGTCCTCAGGAACTAAAGAGGAGCAGAAGGTGAGAGCTTCCACCTTGGTGATCTCACTTGGTCCCTCATCCCTAAAGCTATGATGAGTGTGACCACTGCTTGAACCAGGATGAGGCTCAAGACAAGTCAAACTCTCCAAGTTTATACTTAACCAAAGACCCTAAAATCAAGGGATGTGCCAGTGTTCTGTGCATTGTGCCCTACTCTAGGAACAGTTGGATTGACTTGCTGGTTGTGCCCTGAGTCAGGTATATACAGAGAGAGAAAGGTCCCTTTGTGAGTAGAGTCATCTTCGAGGTAAAAGGGAGTCCTGGGGATGGCTCCCTGGCCCTGCCTCAGCAGCAGGTGCTGGGGCACGCGAAAGAGCAGCGGCTGCCAAGTCAGCCAGCCCTGAGCGCAAACTCAGTCTACCGCTTACTAGAGCTTCAACTCTGGCAAGTGATCTAGCCTTGCTGAATCTTAGTTTCCTCACTGGTAAAATGGGAATATTTACCTCAGAGTTACAGTCCCTAATCCCCAGGCTGCACCCCAGTACAGGTTCGTGGCCTGTTAGGAACTAGGCCACGGATCACCACCTGAGCTCTGCCTTCTTCTTCCCCCATCCCTCAGGGTCCATGGAAAAATTGTCTTCCATGTAACCAGTCCCCGCTGCCAAAAAGGTTGAGGACCACTGTCCCATAGAAGCAATGAAAGGATCAAGTGGAAGAACGTGTTTAAAGGGTTTTGTACCGTTCCTGGCACACACAGTGGGTGCTAGGTAAATCTTACTTCTCCTTCCTTTTTCACTGCTGATCTTACAGATTGTAAACCTTGCTTGCTTCCCCACGAATTGGTTCTCGTTTCTCTACTCATCACTGGGGATTTACTAGGATCTGATTATAGATTTAATTCTATAAGCATTTCCATTTGGAAAACCCAGAAAATAATCCTTCCCTTCAAGGAATTTACAAACTAGTTTGAGAGAGAATGTAACAGACAGAAATGATCAAATAGGGTAAAGTGTGCCTAATGAAACATTATGCTGCATGGCACCAACTATAAACATCTGTAGGGCTGATAAGGGAAAAAGATCCAATGGAAGGGAGTAGGATTTGCTTGCACGGCAGAAGGAGGGAAGGCCTGCAAGGAGGAGGAAGAGCATAAGCCAAAGGCTCAGAGGCAAGAGGCGGAGGAACGTGCCAAGAGCCTTGAGAAGGCCGACCTAGCAGCAAAGGAAAGTGCACGCTGGGGACAGGTGGGGAGTAAACACCAGCCTCAAAAAGAAGCAAGAACAAATCTAATCACAGTGAATCACAGCGCATATGTAAAAACAAAAGAAAAAGGAGGACCCAAATACCTAAATACAAGCATAGCAGGGAAAACAGAATACTTGGGAGGACTGGTCCAGAAGGCCACCTGTGGGTGGGAGATCATGTAAGATGGGAAGGGGCTGGAGGAGCCAGGCCAGGTACTTAGATCAATCCTCCTTGTCATCGCTGCTGACTTCTCACCAAGTCCGTGATGACGCCAAGGTGAGTCCCCAGGCATAGGAATACTCCACCCTTTACAAGTGTGAGGTCTACTCAATGACAAACAGCATGGGTGGAGGGGCGCTACCTGTCAGATGCCAAGCCAGGTATGGACAGGGCTGGCATGGCAGGTGCCTACAGAAGGTAATCCAGAACTGACCAAGAAGGTAGCTTATGCTGGGGTGGAAAGGCAGCGGCAGCAACAGAAGTAAAAGCCCCAGGGCTATCTGGTGGCCTAGCATCAGGGAGAGTCTGTACTCACTTCGCGATGGTCATTCTGGTCAACTCACCACATTCCGGGGGCCGGTCCAGGTACATTCCACTGCAGTCTGATTGATGGCCTTGGCTTTGAGGCTAGGAGCAGGTGGGCGAACCCCTCTGGTCAGGACATGCTCAAATGCCAGAGGACTATCCCCAAAGTCCGTCTTGGCCCAGGCGGAAATCTCATAGGATGTGTGAGCTGTCAGATTGCCAACTGTGCAAACAGGACAAGGAGATGCCAGGAGGAGGTTGGGGGTGTTAGTGAAGAATTTGTCTTGATACACATACCATTTTTTTTAAAAAAAAACTAATATCTCTAAATTTAAGTTAGTCCCACATGTCATAAGACTTTCATTCGTTTACAAATTCATTCACCGTTTCTGCACTGATGACTACTACATGTGACACACCACATGGGCACTGGGTAATTTCTTTAAAGCTGACCATCCAAGGATATAAATTGGTACAACACCCTTGGACAGCTATTTGGCTCTACAATAAGGGCCCTGAAACTCATATCCTTCAATCCAGTTATCCATGAAATCAGAAAGAGACGCAAAAATGTGTGTAATAAGACAAATTCTTGTCACAGTGTTACGGCAGGAAAAAAGTAAACATAATCTGATTGTCCGGTGTCAGGACAAAAACTAAATAATGTACATTCCATGAACTGCTATGTAGGCACTTAAAGTTGTTTCAAAGAATATTTAATGACTCTGGAAGATTCTCACAATTTTGTGTTAAGTGAAAAGGGCAGTATAAAAACTATATATAGTATTATTCTAATTTTAGAAAAAAGATATAGTGATCAATGCATGGAAAAATATCAGGAGATATCTAAAATATGAGAGTGAAATTATAGGAAATTTTAATTTTCACTGTACTTTTTTGTTTTCTGTAAGTTTTTTGAAATATGATAAATACGTACCACTTTCTAATTAGGGGAAATGTTGTTAAAACTGAAAAAGAAGGGAAGAAGCGGGGAGGGGTAAGCTAAGAGGATAACCTTCGGGAGCAGCAGGACTGGGTTCGAGGCCTGATTCTACACTCTGTGGCTGTATATCCTCGGGTAAAGTATTTAAACTCTCTAAGTCTATTTCCTTGTTTGTAAAATGGAGAAAAATAACAGCACTTAGAGCAGCTGGCTGTTGCAGGGATTAAAAAAGAAAATGCGTATAAAGTGCTTGGCATGGTGCCTAACCTTGCACTAGCCCTGACAGATTACAGACAACAGCTAATAAGACTTCTGTTCCTGACTCTGCCGATTTCTATTGGTGCAATGTTGAGCCCATGAGATCATAGGCTTTGGATTTAGAAAGACGTGGGTTCCCATTTGGCTCTGCCACCCTCTGAGAGAATTACTTATTCTCTGAATCTCAGTTTCGCCTCCGTAAAATCAGCATACTTCACAGAATTATTATTGGGGTTATGGAAAACCACACACATACAATGCATGGGGAAATGCTTGTACACAGTAGGTGCTCAATGTTATTTTGACTCTTGCACAACCTCCTTGGGCAAATTACTTAGCCTAGTACGCCTTTGGTTAAAAAAAATAATAATAATGGAACACTTTGTAGTTTCTACTTCATAAGGCTGGAACGAGGATCGAATAAAAAGATGATTGGAAATACTTTGCAATCAGGCTAGAAGGAGAAAGGAAGATGCTCCTATGTTGCTCTCTGCACTCACAGGCAGCTTTTGTCATCGAAGGTCTTGTCTTAGAAATAAATGAACGTCATCCTTTAGCCCATTTTCAGACATATGGATTTTAGTTGAGGCTCACTATCTGCACAGATGTAAGAGGGACTGGACCAGTTCCTTCCTTAGTTTGTTGGTCCATTCACTCAGTCAACAAATATTTACTAACACCAATTGCTCACCAGGCCTTGTGCCACCTCTCATTAGCAATGGAGGAATGAACTGGACTAGAAAAGAGAGACAGGTAACTAAATCTAGAACTTCTCCTTTTGGAACTCAAAAATCAGAGCTCATCTGGCCTCTTTCCCGTTTTTCCTTCTTTATGGCCTCCAGCTTCCATGAAAGGCCATCAGATTAGAAGGGGGTTTGAGGAGCCGCTGGGTGACTCCTTCTACCTAGAGTCAGGAGCACACTGACAGTATTCTCTTCATGTAGAACGGCCTCCAGGGAAGATGCCCTCAAGCTCTACTGCTGGGAGAGTGTCCGTCTAGCCCCACTCCCTCCTGCCCACACATCACCCAGCTCCAAGGTGTTACCTTTGTGTGACAATATGCTCCCTCGGAAGCTCAAAGTTCTCTTCTCCTGTTTGTGTGTGTCAAACGCCCAGTAAATGTTCACCACGTAGCCACTCACCTGCCACGAACCAAGAAACATGTCAGACGAACTGCTAACACTGTCACAGGGCACACCA
Organism: Propithecus coquereli; assembly: GCF_000956105.1. Taxonomy (NCBI): domain Eukaryota; kingdom Metazoa; phylum Chordata; class Mammalia; order Primates; family Indriidae; genus Propithecus; species Propithecus coquereli. Next base: position 2,028,516 of record NW_012147412.1, on the reverse strand, counting down.
AATACAAAAGGCAGGATTAAAAATACACCTCTTTTCTGTTGTTTCCTTAGGTATCTTATACTCACAATGGGCTGGTTGCTTCTTTTGATTTTTAAACAAGTTCCATTTGTGCTACCATTAAATAATGCTTAGTTATACTCTGCTTCTAAAAACAAATGTGGGACTATTTATAATACAAAATATAGATTCAATGAATCAAAAAATTTAATGCAGAATAAAAGAATAGGAACCAATCAATAAAGGTGGAAAGAGGAAAAACTGCAAAGATATCAGGCTGTGGGAATTAAGGATAAATCTTAGCTCAGGGTTTCCTTACAGTCAAGACCAAGAGGTCAATCAATACAGATTGGTTACCTCTCATTGTCTATCAGGAGTAAATACATCCATGTGTCGGAAAGACTACCTTTTCCAAGTCCTGAACTCACAGAAGGATTTGATCTAAATATCTTTAAATATGGGACAACAACAAAATTAGGATTTTTTAAGACCCAAGACTGCAGACGAGGACCACATAAGGCCATCTCTTACATCAACCCACTCTGAAGCCAAGGGCATGACTTTAAGTTACAGGTGAGTAAACAGCACAAGGACTATTGAAGGCTGTTTATCCCACCACAACTTCATGGATGGGGAGGAATGCGAGGCAGAACAAATAGATAAGAAGGAACACTACGGAACGTGGATCTCGACGTGAGAAACCACACGGACAGAGATAACGATGGTGAAGTTGGCTATGTGGATGGGCCAGGCAGAGAGGATGGCAGTGCTGGAAGAGGAGGATGTTGCGGGGATATAAGGGGATACAAGGTGGATATGTTTCCTAGGTATCCGGCTCCCTCACAAGAAGGTTGCTCTTCCACTGCGGGAACCTCAGCACTAGCGCTTAGCACCAGGAAATCCAATAAAGCTGAAAATTACAGGGCATATATATTCTGTTAACACCAACTCTATTTGCACCGTAGCTGTGAACCATTTAATTATATGGTTAAAGAAAAAAAAGGCACCAGGCTGAGGCAGAATAATTATATGTGAAGACTCAAGTTGTTCTTCGTGGGGGGAAGGAACCAACCTAGTTACGGTATTTCAGCTTTACTAGATCATGTCATTCATTTTTCTCAATCTTGCTGTGCTACGTCCTATCAGTTCCCAGACAAAGCAAAGCCCCACCCGACTGCTAGTGTGAAATTTCCACGTTACCTTGATATCACCCTCCGTGGTCAGGGTAAAGCTCAGAGAGTTTTCACCATAGCTGTCAATGTGGATATCTGGCGGTGGGATCACTGAAAACAAAAAGGAATTCAGAAAGAGAAACCACGCGATGAAAAGTGAGGAAGGCAAGACAACAGCTTTCAACTCAACAGACAAAGTGATCTTTCAGCTGGGGAAGAATGGGCATTTCATCGGCAGCTTTTCTCATCTATCTCTTTACCACTGTTTTCCTGAAGCTGAGGTCGGGCCACAGTTGCTGGGTGAACACCCAGCTATCTTGGCTCAGGCTGCTATCCTGGCACTTAGGTCGGGCAGAAAGGTTACATTTTGTAAAAGTCCCCGAGCAGCCCAGCTTCGGCCTGTTTCTCAAAGCTGCAGGGATCACCATGAGTGGCACTAACAAAGTCCCAGTGGTCTCAAGTCGTTTTTGAAAGTTGACAACAGGATCAATCATCCATAATAAATTGTAAATGTACATGTGGCAAGATGGAAAGAACACAGCTTCTGGAATCTGGCAAACTTGAGTTCGAATTCCTGTTCTGACAGCTGTGTAACTCGGGGGAACTTACTTAACTTCCTCCAGCCTAGAGATATTATCTACATCTCACAGAGCTGGGAAAGTTAACTAAAATAATGTACGTACAGTACCTAGCACTCAACTAACGTTCCCTTGTGCTTCCTTTCCAATAAAGTCTCACTCGCGGCAGATTAATGAACCAGGAAGCGACTGGCGTTCTCAAAAAGACCAAGCTCAAGCTGAGAGTTGGGGGGCAGAGAGTGGCCGAGAGAAAAAACCCCTCAGTTCCACTGATGAGCTCCATGCTGGCCATTGTCAAGGTCTTCCCACCAAAAAGCTGACAGTGCTCAGCCTAACATGGCCTAAAAGGGCTCAATGGGATCAATATTATCAGAGGATATTATTTCAACGACAAGTTGTATATTAGACTGCCAGCACATATGCCCCCTATACAGCCAGAGCAAGAGAGACTCACAGGAGTGGATAAGATTTGGTGGCGAAAGAGATGTGTCAAAGTCTAGAGGAGTCTCTCCAGATGACCAACCACGTAATAAAACCGGGCTTGAGGAAAATGCAATAACCAGAAGAAGAAAGGATATTAGAAGCTTCAGTGGCCAGCTCAGAGCAGAAGAGGGCAGGTGCTACGTATGGGAAAGCTGACCTGAATCACCATCATGGCCACCAGAACAGGTCACAATCCTCTCCAAACCCCAGTTTCTTCAGCCACAAAATGAGGATAAAAAATGCTTATCTCTCAGGATTAACGAGAAATCAATTCATGCAAAACAACAGCATAGTGCTTAGCACACAAGAAGTGCTCAGTGAACGGTGGCTTTCTCACTGTCATTATTAATCCACTGCATTCACCGGTCAACCTGGTGCCTCTGGCTGACACCTCTGCTGTTTTTGTCCTTCATCTTCCTATGCTATAAGAATAGCGAGTCACAGATATTTCAAACAAATACTTTTGGAGGCAGCACACAGTTGCCTTCTGTATGTGCTGTAGCCAAAATATACGCAAGAGCTGAGATTCATCAAAATCGCAGCACAGAAAGAAAGCTAAGACAAGCAATTACCCACTGAGATTTTCAACTGCACATATGACCCGTGCCTATGGAATTCAACATACATGTTTTCTGTTGACTTCCCAATGTCCCTTCTTTTTGTTATGTGTGGTACATTTTAACCCAGATTTTGTAGAGAGAAATTATTTAAAAAATAAAAACTCTAGGAGTGTGTGAATTCAGCATCCTTTCCTTTCTTTAATACCTGCAAGCATTCAGCCCCAAGTCTGACTGGTGGCACTAAGTCTGGCTGCCTCGTGTCTTGGTCTTGATGACTTCGGATTTTAGAGGCGACCAGATCGTGACTCTCCCTGACCCAGATCTTATTTCTCACAGGCTCGGGTTAAAGTAAAATCTCCCAATAATATTCCATGCCACAGCATTCATCTGGCTTTAATATCTGCAGGTCCCCACAAGCGAAAGTCCCCAGTGCCAGGACTAAGATCAGGAAAACCACTTAGGAACTGCAGTCCTTAACCCAAAGTGTGACAGGACCCTTCATTTAATTGCTGCAACTCACACACCTATCAACTATTTCTTTAGTTTCTACCGGGTACCAGTGATAGAGTGGAGAAAAACAGACCAGATCTTTGCCCTCGTGCAGCACACATGCAAGATGACAAGCCAGCCACCTCCGGCAAGCAGGGCGGTCCAGTGGGCCGCACGTCTCAGCCCGGAAGGAAGCGTGGAGCACAGTGGTTAAGAATACAGGCTTTGGAGTCAGGCAGATCAGGTTCCAGTCCCAGCTCTGTCCCTTACTCTGGTACAAGAAAAAAACCACCTCCACATAGTTTGTCAGTGACACTGGGAGAAGTAACAAGTAATAGCATGGTGCTTTCCTAAAATACCGTAAATAAACATGCACAAAATCATCTTTAGTGAGAGGGAAGGACCCCTATCTTAGATATCGTACGTGCTCTCAAAGGGATGGGCATCATGGCCTTTGGAAATCCCTTTCTATGTTTGCATTATAAGAAATGCTCAATTCTAGGAGGAGGAATGCACTCAAATCACCCCAAAAAGACTTTGTATCTAAAGCACTGCAGAGACACCCAGAAATGTGGCACGGAGAAGGAAGTTGTGCAAAGTTTTCTAATCTATGCTTCTCCATCTTCCAGTCACATTGAAAGTTATTTCCAAAGGGTTTCTATCTTCTCTAAATCTGCAAATGCTGGAATCATTTACCTTTTCCTTTCATGGTGGTAATGCATTTAGAATCGCTCCAGTTTCCTATTCCACGACTAGTCACCGCAGCCACCTTTTCAAATCAGAGTGTGAATTAGTATGAAATAAAGGCAATACACCATACAGCAAGAACTCTGAATGAGCTAAAGGGGTGAGACTTTGGCAATGAGGGTGGAAAAAGTCCTATACAGAGTGATCCAGAACATTCAGAGGCCCCAGCAATGAAACAAGAGAGGAAAGAGACAAAGGGAAGAAGCCTGGGTAAAGGGTCTCACGATAGTCCTGAGATCATAACGTTTCTGTTGATTGACATATGTCAAGCTTCCTGAAAAGGGCAGGTTGTGTGTGGGGGGGTGTACACATATACACACACATATATAAAGGCTACTGAGGAAATTATCAATGTGAGGGAGTCACTGGAATGTGTGCACTTAATGCTCTCAACAAACGTGTTTTGCACAAAATCTATCTCCTTTCTGCCAAAGATATTAATAATATATTTCATAAGAACCTCACAAAACCAGTTTATAAGTGTGACTTATCATAGCTCTGCCTCACTCTGCAGCTAAAGATAAGCAGAAAAGAGGTGAGTGCAAAAGTATAGACGCTGGAAAGGCAGCAGCAGAACATCTGGGTTAAGAGCAGGTAAAGCTGCATCACCATAAATCTGCAGTTCTCTGAGGGAACTGTGATTTCAAGTTCTTTGTGTCACCAGTTTAAGAGACTGAAAGAAACCATGACCTCCCCATCATGCCCCAGGGCAAGGAGTCGGGTATTTTGCAGACTACTAATATGCATCTCGTAAAGGTAAGCACAGAGTTCTCATGATATGGCAACCATCTCGCTAAGGTCTAAGACTGTGCAGGCAGCTGGAAGGATGTTACCACTCACTCTGACAATGTATAGCGCGTTGTCCAGTAAGTTCGTTATTTCTGTAAAGTTACTAGCGGCTCTCTGGGAGGCCCACATTTTGGATCCACTCCGGCTGTATTCTACCTGAAGCGAGAAAAAAAAATATGAGTGAAAGGTAACTGAAGACCTGGGGCACCCTAATACCTTGCAAGGACGCAGGAGGGGAGGGAAGGGAGTTGTGCATGTAACGTTCTGACAGATGGGTCATACCTACAAAGCGACGCCACACTCAACTCCTGGTCATACAGAATGCCCAGAAATCTCCCAGCCTCCAGGCATAGTCGGCTCCTGGAAGATACTTACAATGTACTCTCGGATGAGGCCGTGGCTGTGGATGGGAGGAGTCCAGTGGCCCACAATCACACCTTCTGCTTCCCTGTGGAGGGACAGCTGGAGATTTCGAGGGGCATCTGGCACTAGAAAAGAGTCAACTTGAGGTTAAAACCCATCTGCATAACGGCCAACTGGGGGGATTTTCCTGAGCTTAAAACAAGAACAAGAAAGAATCCAGGGCTGGCGCTGGGACCTATCCACTAGAAGGGCCATTAGCTTGGTCTTCACATTGACGAGACACCTTTCCTCTTCTTCCAGAAAGCAAGGTGTGCTGTCCACACATCAGATCATGGCTCAGTGAAGTGTGACGTGAATTTGTGGCTCACAAGGGCTGCGGGATGGAATCACTTGGGCAGGTTGAGTCACCACTGACTCTAGGACTTTCATGCTGAGATCTTAATCACCAACGACAGCACCTGCTGTCTCGGCCTCTTGTGCAACAAAATAGAGTACTGCGGGCATGACTACCAAGGAATAAGACCAATTTTCTAACATCACAGAAATTCTATATCCAAACGAATGTGATAACCTTCAAGATAGGCTCCTTAAGGAGTTTAGTTCAAAATACTTCCGGTGATGGAAAAAGATGACAGTCAAGAAGACAGTCGCCCATGTCAACTACTTTGAAGGCAGGGAGGAGGCAGGAGTCTCTCGGACACATGAATTTGGTAAATTTCTTTAAAAGTTAGCCACAAAACTGCTGACAAGCCTCATATTTTAATGATGATGACCCCATAAATACTAAGTACTGGGAAATACCTAGAGAAGGAACACAGGGGTAGAAACTAGATAAGAAATGCAGAAGAGGGCGATGGTGGCGAGGATCTGAAATTCACTTCTTAAGATGCCAGAACATTCTCTGACACAATAAGGAGAATCAATGTTCAACAACTCTGGCAAGACCACAAAACCTGGCCACGATACTTCTGCACATGTGAGACACACGTATGTTCCCACACTCCCGAGCAAGCTTGGGAAAACCCTCTCAAAATGCCACATAAGGTCTTGTGCATGCTATAAAAATAAACCATAACACGTACATCCTTCTGGAGTCCTCAGGGTCACAAAGTCATTGGTGTTGTGTGCCTTGCTCAGACATTGAACTTGTACTTTAACTTGATACGTGGTGTCTGGTTTCAGGACTTTTAATACAGTGTTTGTTTTATTGCTGTGGGTCTCCAGAGTCTTCCATATGCTCTCTCCAACCACCCTGTCCAAAAGAATAAGGATATTGTCATATTGAAGCAGCACAGGGCTGAAATATATGACTCAGTTAATATAGAGTCACACCATGCACACCACAGTGAGTCTACAGAACATCCAGTGGCAACAAAAACACCATTTCCTTCTATGGCAAAAATGGGAGGCACCTGTAGTAGACATTATATACACAGGAAGCAGAAGGCATCTTTTTGGGCCTCGTCCAGGTCAAAGTCACATCCCCAGAGAAGTCAGCTGTCCACTGAAGATTCTGTACTTTGTACACAGTTAACTCATCTACAGAAATAAAGGGGAAAAAGTCAAAGGAAGTTGTATCTTACAAATCCTTGGATTTCAAAGAACCCAAAAGGTCCTCTGCTTTTAAACAGAACTACTATGATCTAGATTGTGAGAAGGCTACGATTATCTGAAAAGACATCCCAGAAAATGTAGTTGAAACTTCCCTATCCAAGCTTTCCAAGGGTCTCCTACATTTCCAGTCGTGATATTTTTTCCTTTCATTTCACCCCCTTCCTGCCTATGGCAATGGAACCCTGTTTTCTCAATAGAGAATGCTACAAGTCCAAAGACGATGTCACAGCTGGATCCATTACTAAACACACTCCAGAGAGGGCTGAGTTAACCCCTCCAGCAGCTGCGGCTCTCTGAAAGCCCAGGTGTATCGGCCTGAGGTGGGAAGTCCAGCAGAAACAAATCTAAGACCAGCTCAGCAACGGGGAGCAGGCAGCTGGGAGTAGGCAGCTGGGAGTCACATCTGGCCAAGCCCCACCTCATGTACAGCTCCAAAATTGGGCACAAATCCGTTTCATCTGCAGATTGAGGAAAAGTTCAAAAGGGTCCTCGCTAGAGATTCATGCACGAGGGCTCACCCTCGGGTAGACGGGCTGCCCGGCCCAGCCCGGCCGACAGGCCAGCACTCACCGCTGCAGGCCCTCTCGTCACTCTCGTCCGAGCAGTCCAGGAAGCCGTCACACCGCTCTGACAGCACGATGCAGGCCTCGCCGTCCTCACACTTGAACTCCCTGCTCGTACAGGTCAACGTGCTGTGCGTGGCTGAAACACAAAGCGGAGGGGCCGCGCTGTGCTAAAGGCTGGGCCCAGGTTGACTCGGGTTTAGGAAAAGTGGTTTGAAATCTGTGAACTAACCAACCTGCTTTTACTTCAACATACTCCTCCAGAATGAGGAGTGGTAGAATCTACACTGGTGCTGTGGTGTCTTATTTAATGTGAATAACTGAGATCTGCCTACAGGGAAAGTGAGCGCCACGGACTCAAACAAACTGGGGTTTAAATTCTGGCTTTGCAGGAGCTTGAGCAAATTGCTTAATATCGCCCAAGTTCAGTTCCCAGGTAAGAGCTGGGGTGACAATTCCATCACTCGAGTGTTTGCAAGGACCTAATGAGATCATGCACCTGGAACAGTGCCCAGCTCCTGGCCGGCATCAACAAATTGCAGCTGTTGCTCTACAGCATTACTGATTATTCTGTTACTAGTATTTGCAGTCTAGAATGGCAAGCTGACTTCTGATTTGGGTAATTCAAATGATGATATGACTCCCAATGATTGTAAGAAGCATCCTCGCTTTATGTAGTAGTTTTAATTGTACAGGTTTTCAAAGTATTTTCACAGAAAATGAAATAATCCAAATAAAGAGCATTGGTAAGTTAGGAGTCATGCAACTCCATGGCTAGGCTATTAACCCAAATGTGATGTTCTCTTCAGTTCTGAAAGTAGATGGAAACTGTATGGGAGGCTCTAAAAAGGAAGAGATGACCATATAATTGCAAATGATCCTAAAAAGAGGAAGAAGAGAATGGCTATAGAAACCAAATCTGCTGCTGTGTGGGGTGAGCCCAGGTGCAGGTATTTTATGACTTCGTGATACAGACTCATACCTGCCCGCCCCGTCCTGTATAGGGAAGGGCTACATCAGAACCCCAACCCCACCAGAGTAGGGGCTAAAATTCACCTTGCTGCTCCAAGTCAAAGATGTCCACATCCCAATCCCTGGAACCTGTTAATACGTTATCTTACACGTGTCACTTTACATGGCAGAAGGGACTTTGTGGATATGAGTAAATTAAGGATCTGGAAGTGGGGAAGTTCGGTCTGGACTATCCAGGTGGGCCCCATCTCATCACAGGGCTCCTTAACAGCAGAGACCCTTCCCTGGCTGTGATCACAGAGAGAGAAGTGGAAGGAGGATCAGAGAGATGCAATGTTGCTGGCTTTGAAGATGGAGGAAGGGGCCATGAGCCTGGGCGTGTGGGCGGCCTCTAGAAGCTGGAACGAGAAAAGAAACAGATCTTTCCTAGGGCCTCCATAGGAACCTGCCCTGCTCACGTCTTGGTTTTGGCCCAGTGAGATCTGTATCAGATTTCTGACCTATGGAACTGCAATAAAATAAATGTGTGTTGTTTCAAATGCTAAGAATATGGTGATATGTAAAACAAAGGACCTACCCTCACAGAGCTTATCTTTTATTGAGAGAAACTGCAAACAAGTAGTAAACAAATATGATAGGGTTATGCCATTTTATACCCGACAGTCAGACAGAGACTCTTTACTCAGAAGAAGATTGTTTTAAAAAAATACCAAGATCTCCATCACTTAAGTATTTCACTTGGTAATGTTGGGACTCAGAAAACAACACCCCAAAATGAAGGCCTCAGGAGCAAAGTTTTTCTCTAACCTTCTCCTGCCCTCCTGTCTCCCAGTCCCATTCTCCCCTGAGGGTGGCCATAGAAACTAGAATCCCTGTTCCCCAAAGGGGATCGTAGATACCAGAACCCCTTAGCCCCAAAGCCAGCTATAAAATCTAAAAATGTCACTCTAACTTCGCCTCTGCCTTTCTGTGTAAAAATTGGCCTCAGGAACAAGATGATCAAAGCTCTGCTCTCCTGGAAGCCGCAGTTGAGGGATTCCAGGACCTGATCAGTCCGCAAAAGGGTAAGAATTTCTTACCAGCCAGGCTCCCAGCCTCTCTGTCTGAGCAATCTGGTTGAGCAGACAGGAAAAAAAAATCAGTTTCCTCTGCAAAATTCTGACTATGGGAGAAAAGATCTGTGTGGCTGGTCTTGGTGTAGCAACTCTAGTGTACTTTCTGGTGCTTTGTGTTATGAATATTCATATTGTTTGATTCCTTCCCTCACAGAAACGGTCTTTTCCTTTGTCTTTGTCTTTCTGTGTTGCTGATAAAGAGGAGTACAGGATAAAGTTCCCTCTCGTCTTCTTCTATGTCCTTCAGAGCGTGACTTGTGACCAAGTGGGAGCCCTCTCTCCTGGTGTCCCCCATCCAGGGGGTGTGAAATCAGGTGGCCAGTCTGATAAGGGCTGGGAACCTGAAGATTTTTTGTTCCAAATGTGTCAAGTTCTCGGGCAAATCTGTCTTAATAAGTCCCATCCATAAGGGCTTTTGTCATCTCAACCCTTATTGCCTGGTTAGTCTATAGCAACAAGAGTCTTTTGCTATCTGAGCCTATTTCTGGGAGTAAATTTTTTTTGGTGGGGATCTTCGGAACTGCTTTGTTATGCCCTCTCCGGGCATGTATTATCTCCCTCTGAGGGTGGGGCAGGACCCTCTCTGGAACAGGGGTCTTAAGACCTATAGTCAAACAACGTAGGTCAGATAATTTCTCTATGCTCTTGACCCCTATAGTAAGAATGTGATAAAATATAATCAAATAATAGCTGAGTAGTAAAGCTGGAGGATGTTTGAGATTTCTTGATAAAACATGTTTCAAAATTTTAAAAGCAGGAAAACAGGGGTTTTAGGATCTGGGAATAAGGTTGTCATTAATCTCTGAAAATTCTTAAGCTGATTATTAAACAGATGATTAATGGGGACTTAGAACAGAATGGACTGGCCTTCAGGGACCAGCTTCTCTAAGAGAAATCATGTTACACTAATCTGATTTCATTTTTTGATAAGGTTGTCAAATCAATGTTGAAAAAATTGTGGATATAGCACATCTTGATTTTAAGACCCTTAACTAAGCAACATCATTGTGAATAAGACGGATTTGAAACAGGCTGAAAACACCAATTTAAAGAATGTCAATTAATGAATTAACATCACCCAGGAGGGAAATCCTATTTCTTTTCCTCTTTGTTAATTATTTTTAATGTTCATCTTCTTATGTGGTTGTTTATTTGATTCAAATGTTCCTACTGTTATTTTGGGGAGTGTGGTATCCACTTGCCCTGTTATTTTAATGCCCCAGGGGTCCCCTTTGTTTGTTCTTGTAACGTAAGCGTAGAATTGTACACTAATCCCTATTCAGTTTCTCTGTGCTGGCTTTGGTGTCTTCCTCCCTGATAAGAACTGTAAATACGACCTGATGTAAAGAGCAAAACGTTCTGCAAGAGAAACCTAAATAAATACCCCAGTCTATTCTTGACTATGGGATCCTCTTGGAACCTTAATTTTCCTATCTCTACAATGGAGATAATACCAAAATAAAAGTTATGTTGAGAATCAAGTGAAATGAATAGATCAGTTCCCTGAGAACAATCGCACCTTAAAACCCATCACCAAATGTTAGTATCCCTTTGGAAATTCTCATTATTTCACCAGAAAATAAGCTACCTTGTTGAACTTTGTATTATTTGCAGATATGACAGGCGTGCCTTCCAAGCTTTCATCTAAGTCACTAAGGACATTTTAAACAAGATAGGGCCACTTAAAAAGCATCAGAAAATTTTACAACAGCAAATTAGAAAGAGCAAAGCAGAAGTCACCTGAAGAAGAGCACTTATGATAAAGCAAAAAGAAAAATAAAACAGCCAAAAAGAGCAAGAAAACAGACAGGCATAATAATGAAAGAAATATAGAAGGCAACAGAATGAGAAGGGGGGATCTGTTAGGGCTTATCCAAGGCTGAAGCACCCTGCAGACATCAGAGAATTTAAAAAAAAAAAAAAAATTGACACAGCAAAATCATTACTCCACTGGCAAATCCAAAACAGGTAATAGTGTAAATAAAACTTTTATTAATTTTGAAAATAAGTGAAAAAGTTCAGCCATACAAATTACAGAAGTGACAAAGAAATGAGAAAGAGATATAATATGGAAATGTTAACCAAAGAAATAAAAATATTCCTTACTACCTAAATTTATTTGGTTTATTTATATGGATTTGTTTATATGGATTCATACACAAGTATCAAGAAATACCAAATTATCTGAATCTTTCTGGTTCCTGATAACAAGTAGTAGGTACTTGACAGAGGGAATCATCCCCAAAATGCATTTGAATCTACTCAATTCCTGAGTTCAGACAGGAAGAGTTGAGTAACGTGAGATTTCTTACAATTTTCCTAAACCAAAAAAAAAAAAAATAATAAGTAAACAAAACAGAAAAATCACCCTAGCTTGGAAATTGAAGAAGTAGAAAGAGTCAAAGAGTATTTCTTGGAAAAAAAGACCCCTAAGTGGCAACTTATCAAATTCCCTGACTTTCAGACAAAGAAAGGACCCTCAGGCAGCCAAAACAAAAGCAGAAGTGACATTCACGGAGATGAAAGGACAACGAACAATGGGGGTCCTGGGACCCCTGTAGAAAAAGTGTTAGAAAAAATCTGTGCATTGTGGAAATAAATGAGTTTTATGTTTCAAGTTAAGGACTTGGCCAAAATTATTTCTCTCTCAAGTCAGAGCATATCAAGACCTAAAGGACCCACTGAAATTTGTCCCCAAAAGCCCATGACAATAGAGTTCATTATAAGGAACAGTGGAAGTATGAAAACTGGCAAAGACTCACAGCAGCAGTTCACTGGAGAAGATCACTAGTGAGAACTGATGTTGTAGAATGCAAAGGAAGGAAATGCCTTCTATGGTTTCTGATCTCCCCTTTGAACTTCCTACTGGGATGCCTCATGCCACCTTAGGCAGTATGTCAATCAATGAACCTGCTGTCATCCCCAGCCCCACCCAGGGAAACCCATGAACATTCACCCTCAGCATTCTCCACCTTATCTGGTAGCATCAGCTTTCACCCACCCATCCAGATGAAACACTCACTCTTCCTTCTTCTCTATGCCCACAGCCAAAATAAAAACCACTGGCTACTGTTAACATTACCTCCAATATACCAAGAGGCCGTTCCTCATTTTCACCTTTGTAGTTCCATCACTAGCCTCCTAACTGGACCCTGGCCTCCAATCTCACCTCCCGCTGCTTCCAAACCATCTCCCCATGATGAAGTCCAAGCAATCTATTATGTAAACACCCCCTCCCTAAAATCTTCAATGGCTCCCTATGACCAGGAGAACAAAGACCAAGCATGGCAGCTGCCCCACCCATGGCCCCTGTCTACCTCTCTGCATTCACTTCTGCCCCACCCATAGCCATTCCACAGGTCTGATTTCTTACACCTCTGAGCCTCACGCTATACATGCTGTCCCTTGTGCCTGGGATGCCCCTCATCTACCACCTTGTCCCAGAGTTCTCCATGAAAACGTTGTCAGGCATCATCAACTGGGATGCCTTTCCTGACCCACTCCCACCTCTTCAGGAAATTGGCCAGGTCCACTTCCAAACCGTATCAATTCCTTGAACAGACTTCTGTTATTGCTAACTCTGCGCTGTATAACGGCTGGCTCAATGTTCTTCCCACTAGAATGTGTATTCCCGGCAAGCTGACCAATGCCTGCCACATTATGCGTGGTCAACAAATATTTGTCCAACCAGACTGAAATGGTACTGAACTCACACCCTTTCCTCTTAACCAAAACTCTCCAGGGAGGACCCAGTCAGGCACCCAGTGGAGGACAATGCTACAGGCAGAGAAGGGGCAGCTGATTCCCTCTCTGCCTTTTCTCCTGAGCCTCCCTGGTTGAAATATTTAGGACAGAGAAGTATCTGCCCAACTTGTCTGAGGCTAAGAATCAGGGCACTATTGAAGTATAGATTCCCAAAAACCCTCTCCTCCAGTGCTCCTGATTCAGTGGTCTGGGGTGAAATGACCAAATTGATATTTTTTATAAGCATTTCCCACATGATCCTGCCAAGTCACATAAATGTGTAACTCCTGAATTAGAGGAATTAAGGGATGACTAAGCTTCTCGGCCTTAGATTCTATTCTACCTATAAATGGTAAGATTTGGTAGGGTTCCATGTGAGGCTCAGTTTTTCCTTTATTTAGGAAGTCTTTCTCTTAAGAGGAAAAAAAAAAATGGGACCAGAACAGGGATCAAAGAAGAGGAATTGAGGCGCTTGTTGCTTAGAGTGAAGGCTGGAGTAGGCTCTCAGCACGGAGGCGAAAGGGACTCTGCCACTCTCTTCTACGTTGACCAGGGCAGAAATCAGACGAGCATGGGAAAACCCTCTTCCTGGCAATGAAGGGAATGTGACTGGCTAGGACATCTGCTGTCTGAAGTCGGCAGGTGGCTGGATGGAGGGGTGACCCCACAAAGCAGGGAGCCCTGAGCCAGAGCAATGGGCCACCATCAGAGAGGCACGCTGGCAGCGGGCTGGATGGGCACTGTCCTGGCTGCACCCTCCCCAGGCCACTACAGCGGTACTGGTCAGTCACAGGTGACACTGGAGTGCAGCCAGAGACCAAAAAACACAGGCTGGTCACACGAGGATACAAGACATGACCTTATCTCTGTGTTCTAGCCTCCAGGACACCTGCTTCCACTCTTGCCTTGTGAGAGTCACTCGGTAGTGCATCCCCTCTGAGCAGACACAGTGGCCCTCGATCAGCTCGCGAAAGCCACTGTCTCCCTCCATCATCTACTCCAAAGACCCCTCAGCCCCCGGCCCAGTGCATCAGAGGAGCGAGCACCAGGACCCACTGTGTTTGACAACTGGCAACTCTGAATATGCATAGAATGCATGTGTCATCTTGCACTGGGCTCAGTTTGCTTTGTCATTATTTCCCAGGTGGTTCAGTACACTATCTTGCCAGCTAGAATTACCCTAAGGGTTGAGACTGAATTTTCTTAAAGGGGTGCTGGAGGTGACCCCTCTAATAACATGTGCTGTGCTAGTAGGTGCTCACTAAACATTTACGGAAAAACGGAGGCACACATAGAAGGTTATGGCTTAACCCACAGCATTTTAAAGAGTTAAACATGTTTGTGAAACCTATTTAAGATATTTTTCTCAGTCATTAAATATTTTTATTGGACATGCTCCTGGTATCCAGGAACTTACTAAAAAGAAGGTGACTATCACAATGATACGAGTCCATGTGGCAAAGCTGTTGTGGAGAACATGGTAAAAACACGGTCACACAAAAGCACACAGACTCACACACGTGTGTGCTAATCCAGACAGGAGGCGTAAGCGGTGGGACGGCGTTGTCCCTGGAAATGTGCCCTGGGAGTGAAGGGCTCTCTGACTACTCACGGCAATTGTCCTCGTCCCGGCCATCCTGGCAATCTCGATGGCCGTCACAGCGCTTCCAGTTGGGGAGACACTTCTTCGGCTGGTGACACTCAAACTCAAATCGGTTACAACGCCCAAGCTGGGTGGGAGTGGAGGCGGAAGTGACATTTGCTAAAAGAAAAGATTTTTAAAATTCACTTTTTAGCATTGAGAGAGCTAGCCAATAACAGCAGCTCGTCGACGTGGTTGGAGACTGCGGTGCTGCGGGAATTACAAAGGGGACCTGAAGACAAACGTGAGCCCTGGATGAGGACAGCAGATGGGACACAGACGTCTAATTTTGCCCCTCACAGCACCCACTAAAGCTACAGTTGAGAGACTGTTTCTAAAGCCCTAACCCCACGAGGACATGATAAAGGGGAAGGAGACAAGAGCAGCACAACGTGGGGAGCTGGAGAGGAGACAGCAACAGTAAGTGACTGGTGAGCCCAGAGAAGGCTGCACCCTGCCCTCAGCTGTCAAGAGAGAAAGCTAAGAGCAAGTCAGATCAACAACACACACTCCTCAAAAAGCTCAGAAACTGGTATCTCTTCACTGGGAATGAAGACAGAGAAGTTAAAATAAGGAATAGCTACATCCCCTCCCTGACCAGCCGCACGAGACACACACCACACGTTACCCCAGTAGAAGACTGGGGGTTGTTATTTAGAGAGGGTAAAACAAAGGATTGTTTAGACAGGCGTAGTCAACAGCAGAAACATCCTACTGATGAAAGGAGGACTGAACCTACAGACAGCTGCATGTGAGGACCCGGCCCACTTCCCTTAGAACCCCAGCACTGGCACCATTACTGTTCGGGCAGGAGACGGTAAGAATCTTCTCTGGGGAAAATGGGCAGCCTCAGAGCCTAACCCTGAAGTAACCGAGATCAAGAGTTGAGATCAAGAGTTCCCGTGGTTCCCAGCCGTGACACTCAAAGCCGACGTGCCCACCCACGTGCCCAGAATTGCTCAGCAGCATCTTAGCCCCCAGCCCTAAACATAAGCAGCGACCAAGGATTATCTGAGGGAAACCTTTAACATAAGAGATAGAAACCAAAACAGAGCCCCGCCTGCCCCACCCCCCAAAAAGAGCCATTTGGAGGAAATAGAGACTTTTGCGAGAAGAAAACTTCAAAAACAAATATCCTTAATATGCTCAGAAAGAAAAAAATATCTATCCATAAAAAAAAGAATAGGATGCCATAAAAAGGAAAGTACTAAAAATGAAGAAGCTCCTAAAATTAAAACCATGATAGCAGAAATGAAAATCTCAGTAGAAGAGCTAGAAGATAAAGTTGAGTAAATCTCCCAGAAAGTGGGGGAAAAAATAACAAAATTTTTAAGAAATAGAAAATACTTATTTTTAAAACAGTAAGAGGACCAGATCAGAAGATCCAATAGATGAATAACAAGAGTTCCAGGAAGAAAAAGAAGATGGGGAAAAAATATCATTAATAAAATATTTCAAAAAAATTTCTCAAACTCAAATAAATACATTTCCAGAATAAAAGAGCCTGTGAGCATTCACCACTTTGGACAGAAAAGGACCCACATCAAAGCATATCATTGCAAAATTTCAAAACACTGGAGCCAAAGGGAAGATTCTATAAGCTTCTAGAGAGTTAAAAAAGAGGTTACAGGGCAAAAAAATCAGAATTAAAATGGCTTTGGATTTTCCAAAAACTGCTCGAAGACAGTGGAGTAATGACTTCAAAGTTCTGAAGGAAACGATTTACGAACTAGCATTCCAAACCCAGCCCAACTGTCAAGCTAGTCTGAAGACAGAATAAAAAACACTTTCAGACAAGGAAGACCTCAAATACACCTCCCACATACCTTTTCTCATGAACTTTCTACCAAAACTTGGGATTAAACTAAGAAGGAGAACAACTGGGATACAGAAAGCAGCAGTTCCAACATGAGAGGTAGGTAAAGTGGGTCCTTAGGGTAGTGATGGTGACAGCATCCTAGACAACAACTGTGCCCCAGGCACAGGGTCACCGTACAATCTAGAGCAGCAAACTCAAGAGACGACACATAGAGAGCCATCATCACTGTATTCCCGGCCACTGAATCACCATATTCACCTGACAAAGCTACTGGAGGGTGTGCTCCACCAAAACAAGAGAGTAAACCAAGAAAAAGCAAAACACAATACTCAGGAAAGGAGACATCTAAATTTGGAGAAAGGCAAAGAGAATTCCCAGAGGGCAGTGAAAGCCCCAGGACAATGGGCATGCAGCAGGCCTGGAGAACAGTGAGAAGGGATGTCTCCAAGAGAAAAACATAAAGGAGGGGAGAAAGCCAGCCAAGGCAGATCATGCCACTTACCCTGGACAATGAGGGAGTCACCAGAAGGCTCCAACTTCTACACTAAACAAATAAGAACCAAGAGCTAGAGACAACAACTAGTTTAAAGTTGCACCAACACCGCACACATAAAAGGAAGCACAAAAGCTGAATGGGATATGCAAATAGGGGTTTGCTCACTGGATTAGTCAGAATTTGTTCACGTCTATTAACATCCTGGTCAGACTGCTAATAACCAAACACAATCTTGAGAGGATAATCAAGTTATTCAATAGATAGGTAGGCCTTGAGGGGAAAAGACAGAAACAAACGTTGGTTTTCTTTTTTACAATTCATTTTAAGCAGCATTTATAGGACATTGACTATTTGCCTATTATTGTAGTAGATACAGTGGGGAATTCAAAGTAGTGTACAGCATGATCCCAGAACAGGACAGCCACACAATTGCCATGAAGAAAAGATATATTTGCATGGGATAATTAGGAAGCAATATCTGGCAGATCAGTGTTAAGAATCAAAAGGTCAATGGGTAAGTTCAACACCAGTTAAAGGAGTCAGTGAAAGCTCCGTGGAGGTTGGGCCCTATTTGTTCAAATCAGAAATCTAAAAATTTAGTGAACCTAAAAATCATACGGGGATCTCCTGGGCTCCCCCAAAACTGATGCTCCATTTTTTATAAACACCCCCAGGTGATTCCACTATAGGTGGTCTTTGTGCCATACTTTGAGAAATACTGATGGCATATCAAGGTTTCTTTTCGGTTGCCCAATGGATGGTGGGTTTCACTGATGAGAAAAGTAGGAGGACAAGGTAGAGGGCACAGGGGTTTCTGGTAAGGGCAAACCTGCCGCAGGCACGCAGGCAGAGAGGAGCAAGTCTATGCAGAGGAAATGAGAACAGGAACAAGGGCAGACGAGGAGGAGTTGGCTCACACAGGGCCTTGACAATAGAAGTTAAGAGTCAAGAATTGATCTTCTGGACAACAGAACAAGAGGAAACCGCTGATGATTTTTAAACAGGGAAACAATGGAACGAATATAGTCATAAGAGGAGGAAAATCAGACTGTTGACCTAGAAGTTTGCTACGGAAAGGATTATGCAAAGCATGGCAAACAACTGTCTATTCTCCTATTATAACTGAGTTCGAAATAGACTCCTCTTTAGGGAAGAACACAGCATCCTTACCTCTGTTCTGCCTGCAATTAAGGGCATGCACTAGATGGAGTTCCAAGGTCTACCTGGGCCTCCGACAATAACAGACCTTCCGCTGCCTCTCTGAGTCCAGCCACTAGATGGCAGTGCTTACCCTTCTTTTAGTAGGACTGGCCAGACAAGCAAGCAGGAAAACCAGACACTCTCCCCTGAGAGTTTGATACACGCAACACACACAATTTAATTCCAATTTATAATTTCCCACTAAGAGGGAAGCAAAGGTGGCCCAACTGCAGCTGGGTGGAAAGCAGGGTGGCCGGCCTTTCTTTGCAGGAGGCTCACAGGGCAGTTATAGAAGACAACTCTTTCCAGTTCCGGGTTCCCATGGGTCTGTATGACCCAGGGAGAGGCGGGAAGTCTCCTGCCCTGGAGGTGCACTGTTGGTGACACCCAGCCTGGCCACAAAGCAGTGTCCCAGACAGCAGGGCCTGTGGCCTGGCCAGCGTGCGCCCCTGGCAGGTCCTCTCCACAGCGGCAGGGGCACGGGAGAGGGCCAGGCCAGGACTCACCGAGCGAGGGGCAGGCTTCCTCGTCCGAGCCGTCTGCACAGTCTCGGTACCCGTCGCACACCCAGGTGTCCATCACGCAGGCCCCGCTGCTGCAGCGGTAGTAATTGGGCAGGCATGTGGAGGGCCCAGGAGTTGGGGAGGGAAGAACATGTGAATCTGTGGAAAACACCAAGCAAGGAAACCCACAGTGTCACGAGAAGCTTGATCCCAGGCAAAACGTGTCCCAAGCCAAGTGTCGATGTCCCAGTTTCGGCTGGACCAGCCAAGCCAGTGACAGGCATGGTTCTGAACACCAGATCATCTAAAAATTCATGTATGATGGGGTGTCCCAATAAACAGAATTGTTTTCCCTTTTGGGCAATAGATTTACCTTACCTACTATATTTGATCTGGCCTAATATTCGAATGCATTTGTTTTTGCAGGGGCTTGGGAATGCTGATGGAAGGAACAGGTGACTCAGGAGGCACAGGGTGGCTAAGAGAATTCCTACTGAGGCTGAGCATTGTTCTCGTTAATTTCTCTGTAGCCACCCCAGACATGGTGCAGAGATGGGAATGCCGGAGAGGAAAGGAACCAGCATGCATTCCGCAAGGATGCTTCTCAAAGGTACCATGGCACACACAGGACCTGGGGATCTTGTTAAAATGCAGATTCTGATTCAGCAGGTCTGGAGCAGGGCCAGAGATTCTACATTTATAACAAGTTCCAAGGAGCTGAGGG
Source organism: Propithecus coquereli (assembly GCF_000956105.1). Taxonomy (NCBI): domain Eukaryota; kingdom Metazoa; phylum Chordata; class Mammalia; order Primates; family Indriidae; genus Propithecus; species Propithecus coquereli. The sequence continues at coordinate 2,008,946 of NW_012147412.1, read as the reverse complement.
TGCTGTGGTCTGCAGACCACATTCTGGGTAGGAAGGCTCTAGATTTCTCACTGTGCCCTGTAAAATATGGAATAAATAACCCAGGAAACAGGAGAAACCAATCACACTGATTTCAAAATAGGAAGGAAGGATAGAAAAAAAACCCAGTCACCATTCCCCCCAAAAATCCAAAAAAACCCCAGGAATAAGCTGGCACATTCTGCACAGCAGATGGAACTACACTGGTTGTGTTGGGTGTGGGCTGGCCTGGGCCTCTTACCTCCACAGTCCTTCTCGTCTGACCAGTCCCCACAGTCGTTCTCCCTGTCACATTTCCACCTGTTGGGGATGCAGTGGCCGTTCTCACACCGGAACTGGAAGTAGCGGGAGCAGTTTGGGGCTTCTGTGGGGTTTTCTGGGGAGATCAACCACACCATCAGCTGCTTTCCGTGCACCAGCGTGAACACCGTGCTCCGACTACATGCATCCTTCTCAACGCCCAAGTCCCAGGGCAACCTGCGCTGCCCACCCAGAGAAAGATAAGGCAGCTTCATGCACCCAATGGGCAGTAGGAAGTACACCCACGAACTCAAGAGAATCCCATCTTCCCAGCCCCTAACTCATGTTCCTCTGACCTACACTTCCTGAGAATGACCACCTGAGTGCTAATTCTGGCATTTTGCCAAAGGAATAAAATAATGATTGATGATGACCCAATGGTGACAATAACTTCTATCACATTATGGTCTGCAACTTTTAGGGGAGGAAAAAGTACATCCCATAATATTTACCATAATTCCTCGCCTCCCATATTCCTTATACATAATGTGGTCTTCCCGACTGGGAAAAGAAAGGAAATGGAATAAACTCTCCCCTAGCACCTACGAGGTGTCAGGTTCCCACTCCAAGACTCCGTTCCCTGTGTGGGGAATTCAGGAACCGGCGGCAGCTGCTCACGGGAAGGGCAGGCCGAGGCTGCGTGTGGGTGCGCTGGCAGCGCCCCTCCTTAACCACAGCTGCCACTGTCACCGGAAGATTAGGACGCGAGGGGGCAGATCTGAAATCTTCTTACCACAGTTGGCTTCGTCAGAGTAATCGCCGCAGTCATCCATGCCGTCGCACTTCCAAATCAAACTGATGCACACTCCGTTCTGACACTGGAAACCGAACTCGTCACAAACCTTGTGGAACTCGGGGTCTTGGGCTACACAAGGAACAAACATTCACAAAGTCGCGATGACTCCCACGCTAGGAGCTCGGAGCAGCAGTGCGGCTCAGAAACAAGGGAAAGAGAAAGTGTCCTCTGCCAAGATACCATCTAACTAAAAATTCCCTGAACGTAAGAGCCAAACCTAACCGTAACAGGGCACACAGGTTGTTAATTAACCCATTCCATGAATCTTTATTCAGTCCTGTTATGAGCTAAGTTTATCCCCCCCACCAAATTCACATGTTGAAGTTCTAACCCTCAGTACCTCAGAAATGTGACCATATTTGGAGACAGGGCCTTTAAAGAGGTAATTAAAGCTAAAATGAGGTCACCAGGGTGGTCCCTAATCCAATATGACCGGTGTACTTATAGGAGAGGAAATCTGGACACAGACGTGTACAGAGGAAACACGGTGTGAAGACAGAGAGGAGGCGGCTGTCTACAAGGCCAAGGAGTGAGGCCTCGGGAAACCAACCCTGCCAACACCTTGATCTGGGACTTGGAGCCTCCAGAATTGTGAGAAAATAAGTTTCTGCTGGTACTTTGTTATGGCAGCCAGAGCAACCAGATGTAAGTCTACACACAAGGCACTGTTTTAGGAAGGGGGCCATGGAAATGAACAAAACAAAGCCCCTGCTCCTGTGAAGCTCAAATGGAAGAGGCAGATGGTAAAATGAACATCCAGGTGCCCAGTGGGCTCAGTGCTGCGAAGACCACTGGACAAAGGTAAGGGCGACCCTTTGAGCTGAGCTCTTGGTCACTCACTCGCCTCCCGATTATACACACCCTGACACTAGAAAGCAGTACTTCTTCAACAAAGGAAGTCTTGGACACTCGATCAAGACCTGCAAGCTAGACAGAGGTGCATCCCCAGGTGGCCAAACCCCCGCACAGGAGCTTCGGTGACTGTGAGTTGCCCCCTGCTGGCCCCACTCACAGCATCCCGCAAATGCCGCATCCTCATCCGATCCGTCGCGGCACTGGATGATCCCATCACACACCATGGAGTGGAACAGGCACTGCTGGCGGTTCTTACACACAAAGTCCATGAAGCGCGTACACAGGGGCTCTGAGAGCAGAAAAGGCCGTGAGCACCCAGGGCGAGCCGGGCCCTCTCCAGCCCTGGCCAAATGCACGCTGGGACAGACGAGCATCACTCAGGACACAACAGCACGAGCCACTGTGTACTGAGCACTCGCTCTGTGCCAAGCCCAGAGCTAAAGCACTTGACATAAAGTGCATCGTTAAACCCTCAGGACAACATATGAGAGACTTTATTGTTTCTGTTTTTGAAATGGGAAAACAGGGGGCAGCAGCATTCAATATTTTGCCAAGTGCACACAGCTGATGAGGGTGAAGCCGAAATTGAAATTTAGAGCTGTCTGACATCAAAGCCCCTGATCTTAATCATATCAATATGACACTGACTCTCTATTACAGGGGTCACAAACTTTTCTGTAAGGGATCCGTCTTACCGGACTGAATTGTACCCCCATAAAATTTATATGTTGAAGCCCTAACATCCACTGTGACTGTATTTGGAGATAGGGCCTTTGAAAAGGTAATTAAAGTTAAATGAAGTCATAAGGATGGGCCCCTAACACACTAGGATTAGTGTCCTCTAAAAAAGGGAAGGGACAGCAGAAAGGCCATGCGAGGACACAAGAAGACAGCCTTTGGACTGAACTGTAACCTCGGCTTGTCCCTGGGTCTCCAGCCTGCTGGCTATCTTTGCAGATTTTGGACTTTCCAGCCTCCATAATCACATGAATCAATTCCTTAAATTAAATCTCTTTCTCCTTCTCTCTCTCTTGCCACACACACACACACACACACACACACACATTAGTTCTGTTATTCTGGAGAACCCCAACTAGCACAACCAGAGAGCAAATATTTTAGGGTTTGCAGGTCACACACAGCCTCTGTTACACCTACATGATCCTGCTACTACAGCTCAAAAGCAGCCATAGATAATGTGTGAACAAGTGGTAGTTACTGCATTCAAAGAAAACTTCATGTAATGGAGAGGTTATGGGCTGGATCTCACCCACAGGCCAGTTTCCCACCCTGCACTAATGCATCAGCTCTCAGCCTGGCATACACAACAGCACTGTAAACTGAGCACCGTAAACAATCTCAACGCCCAAGCCACTCCCTGGGCTCATTAAATCAGCATCTCTGGAGGTGTCACCCAGGCCCCAGGAGCTTTTAAAGCTCCCAGGTGATTCTAATACATACTCAAGGATGAGCATCACCGACCTAGGGCAATCTTTCTGGGGCTAAAGAAAACTGGGGCTAAAGGGTCACCTGGCCTAAAAATGTTTCCCGAGTGATTATGAGCAACACTAATAAAACCAATCAAGTCCACAATTCTAAACAGTCAACTGACAGAACATATTGCAATGACACAGTAACATTCATGGAAGTATGAACTCATCTACCATCCCCGCCCCTCCTCCTGTTCTCCTTTACCCAAACCATGGCTCCCTGCCATGATCAGCCTCCACGAGTCCTGGCCAAACACTCAGGGATCAAGTCAGTTAAAAGCTAACCACAGCAGGTACTGAGGAAATGAAAAAAAGCCCCAGGCTGTGGTGCTGCCCCGGGGTGGGGACTGGACTCACCACAGTGCTGTTCATCTGAGCCGTCCGAGCAGTCGCGGAGGCCGTCGCAATGTTTGCTGGATGGGATGCAAGTGCCATTTGGGCAGCGGAATCCATTGCACTTCTTCTCTGAAATTTAATTCAACAACAGAGAATGACAAAGAGGAAACAGGCAGGCATGCATACTATTGGTGACAGTATAAATTTGTACCACCACTAGAGAGAGCAATTGGCCATAGCTAGCAAAATTACAAATGCACATAAACATTTATCCAGCAATTCCACTTACAGAAATGCATCCTACCTACAGCAATTAAAAAATGATGTTAAGTACAAGGTTACAATCTTGTTCTTAATGTTAGTACAAGCGTTGCACTGCAACACTGTTTGTAATAGATTAAAAACTGTCCATCAATTGGAGATTATTTAATAAATTACTGTACACTGGAACACTAGATAGCTGTAAAGAAACTGAAGTGCTCTACGAAAAATTATGTCCTAGATATACAGTTATATCAAAAAACAAGTTAAAAAACATTCAGAGTAAAACATTACTTGTGTACAATAGGACAAGAATATACAATATATTTAAATTTGCGTATATATGCACAAAAATGTTCTGGAAGTATATACAACCATGGCTTCCTACAGGGAAAGAGTGGGAACTGGGCAGATCAATCTTTACTGTACATCTTTTTATACTTTTTCCATTTTGAAGCACGTGAATGTATTACCTGTTCAAAAATCAAGTATATTTTTAAAAAGAGAAGGAAATGCTTCTATGAATAGAAAAAAGAAGGACATGAATCCTAATTATGAAATCCTAGTTTTTCGAAGCTCTCTAAGTCACTCACCACTTTAATTCTTCAGGAATTCTAAAGCAAAGCCCTTGTAGAGGAAGTACACCTAGATGTTAAGAGCCTGAGGTTTCACAACTAGTTCCACGGGAAATTAAACTAGAACTAAGGTATCCTGACGCTTAACTCAGAATCCTCAGCACTAGGTCACCCTTTCTCCTGACCAGAGAGTTACTGCCAGACGTTAGACTTGAAAATCAGTTCCAACAGGGCAGCCATGGATAGCCTTTGCAAACCCAGCTCTTGGTAGAACAGTTCCATGAGGATTAGGTAAAAGAAAAGAAAATGTGTTTTAATCATGTAAAAAGTCATCATTCCTAGAAAATTAGTCAAAGGATATCAAACAGAGAGAAAAACAGTAAATGAGTACTACTATTGGGAGAAATGGTTAATATCATTTAGTAGAAAAAGTTAAAAATAAAAAGGTATAAGTTAAAATTATGTGAGACAAACATACTAAATTAGTTAATTATATTAACTAAAAAGATAAAAATCTAGTATCAAAAGAGAGTTAGGGAAACATGCACTATATTACTGGTAAAGACGCATTTGGTATAATCACTTGGAAATGAAACATGGAAATACTTCAAGACAATCATAAAAACTGGGCAAAGCCTTCCACCCCACAACTCCGCATCGAAGAACGTACCACAGGAAATATCTCCAAGGAAAAACAAGCCTTCATTTCCAAGGACATGAATACTAGCATCATGGTGTAAAACTGAAAAAACTCAAATGCTCAACTAAATGCCAACTTAGTCAGAAGCAACTAAGTAAACTATGTTATTGTAAAGTGAATAAGCCTCTTCCATAAAAATGCTAACTACTGAAAAATACTGTATTGATACATGAAAATATCTTATTTAATACTGTAACATGAAAGGAGTAAATCTCTAGTAATATATAGACAAAAACTACAATCCCACAAAAATCTGGAATGTTTGGCAAATGAATAAGGACAGAGACCCTTAAAAATATTGGTATAAAAAAGCATTTTATGTATTTTGTTTGTGTGGCAGCATTTATGTATGTTGTATGTGGGGGTGGCAAACTGTTTACTTGATGCTTAAGACTATATAACGCACCCTGATATATCATATGGCAACAGGACATGGGAAGTGGGTGGGCTTGTTTAGCTGCCAGAGTAGAAATATGGGTGTTTCATTCCCTGGCCCATCTGCTGCCTTTCTTCCCGAACAGCAGACGCTGGGGAAGCTCCAGGTGGGACCTGAAGCATTTGCATTTACCGCAGTTGACTGGATCCTCATCAGAACCGTCCTGGCAGTCCGTGTCACCGTCACACGCCCACCGCTGGGGGATGCAGTGTCCATTGCGACACTGGAAGTTGGAGGCCTCGCAGGTGTGGTAGATGGCTGCGGCAGAGAAGAGAGACACAGTCACACCCCTTCTGCTCCATCCCCCACCAGCTGTCAAGGGGCAGACAGCAAGGAGGTTAGCACTAGGTTATAAGGTAGGACCTGAAGGAGCGTCTGAGTTTCTCCTGGGCCGGAAACTAGGCACCCGGGGCTGATCTTACAGCAGCGGGCAGCTCCCTCAATGGGCAATGATTTGAGCCTATGGGTCTGTAAGAAGTGACACAAGCCATTGCATGGTACAGATGCACAAATTAAAACTTCACTCACTCTTCACAACAACCTATGAACCCCATTCACAAATGAGAAGCGGGCTTAGAGAGATTAAGAAACTTATAGGTAATTAAGTAACAGCGCCAAGGTGGCTCAAGTTCAAAGCCTGTACTTTTTCTACCATACATTGGTACTTTATCTTCTCACCTAAATCCTCTTATTCATCCAGATACTCTGAAATAAGGAGAGGTGAGGTGTGCTCAGGAGACCAAGTGCTGGACCCGATCCCAGCCACTGTCCGGCTGCCTCAATTTCATTATCCTTATATTGATATTTAAGGGCTCTTCTAAGCTGTGAAAGGCCATGACCTTACAATTCTTAAAAACACTATGCAAGTTCAAATACGGAAAACCTCAGGCCCAAAGAACATAAAAGAGTCATCCAAAATTGCAAAGAAAGCAGGCCCCAGAACCAACTTAGAATTATCTAACTTTCTGTATAGTAGAGAGCAACATCTACCAGCCAAGGATACGTGGTGTCCGTTACAATCACTAAGAGAAAAAAAGGAGCTAGGAAACAGAGAGTCACTGTTATAAACGAACAGCCTCATCTGCACACACAGGCTGAGGCCACCTGGAAGTCATTTAGAACCATCTTGAACTCCTGGTCAAAGACTAATTCAAATGTTTAAGATTTGCCTCAAACCCAATCAACTCGACCAACTGTCGGAGTTCCCCATCCTCCTCTGAAACAGAAAGCTGTTTGTGTCGGTGCATTGCTGAATGAAAGCCCAGACTGGCCTTGTTTACAACCAACACAAAATAATAGAACCCAGATAGATGGGCTCTGTTAGAATAAATGTGTGGACAGGACGTCTTCACAACAGAAGGTGACAAAACAAACAAAATTGGGTTGTTGAGAGCAAACTATAGTTTTTTATTCAATTAAGACAGTTGGCAATAAGCTGCTCAAGGACTGGGAAAGTTGGCTTACAATGTCCCAATGCCTAGTGAATCTGCGGCTACTTGTTGCAATTGTTGGTGACACAAAGAACCTGATTTTTCAAACCATGTTAAAACAAGTGGTGGTCCATTGTCTGTATCTTCCCATCTCCCCAAAGACCAAGGCTGCATTTGGTAGGGTGTAAATAAGTCTATAGGAAGTTTCAGTATTTACAACCATTGGCACTCAGAATCCATTAAACATCTTAAAACATACTTATTTCTGATAAGAAGAACGAATGTATCATGCATGTTACATGAGTTTCTGCTCCAGTAACAGCCATCGCCTGGAATACTTTTGATCTATTGGTGTTAGAAGTCTGACAGTGTTTCAAAAAATTCCTCACCGAACCCTTGCTCACTTTCATAAAACTCAAAGCTGCCTAACTGATTGCCATATTAATCTACTTATTATTCAGCCTATGCATTTCATTTCTAATTGAGAACAACTTCAGAGTGCTAGTAGAGTTTCCAAATGACAATTCTGGGAGGCATGTCTGAGATATCCTGATTCTATCACAGACACTGAGCTTGGAAAGACTGATCAGTTTGTACAATTTTCCTTCAAGTGGTTAGGTATGAGTAGAATGCATTACATATTCTTTTTCTGGATTTTTCTATCTTCTGAGTAACTTACTAGCTCTTTGATTTTAAATGGCTGGTAAATAATGCATACTTCATAAATAGTTTTGTTTTTTTTTTTAATTATAAGGATAGAAGAAATTGACTTTAATCCAGCCTAAAGAATTTAGAGAAAAAGAAGAATCCTTTGCATGGTAGGATTCATCTGTAACTACAATGGTGAAATCAATGTGATAAACAATCATGGAACTAGAATATCAGTTTCAAATATAGGTCATTATCCTATGATTTATTCTTTGACTCAGACAGAACTTTTCTGACTCATCAAGACCTGCTGGAACACCTGATCAAAAGCATTAGCCAAACATAAGTGGAGCAGAACAGATGAATTAGGTACTGAAATGAGAAATGTACTGCCTCATTTCTTACAAAGCACAGGACTATTAGGAAGTGCATGAGGGAAAAGAAATATGACTATAAACACAATTTGAATGATTAATGACACAGAAGAAAAAACAAAGCATAAAGAAAGAACACTGAAAAATAAAAAGCAGATTTGAAAAAGAACCAAACAGAACTTCTAGATACAAAAAACAAGCTCATATTGCTCAATAGATACGTGAAACAGCAGATTAGATTCAGCTGAAAATAGAATTGTTGAACCGGAAGACAAATCTGAAAAAGTTTAACTCAGATTCTAGCACACTCATAAAGACAACAAACATATTTAATGCAAACGAGAGGCATGAACAGCAGAATGAGGCAGTCCAACAAATCACTAACAGTAATTGCTGAAGGTAGGACCAGAGAAAGTAGTAAGCAGGCATAGCTGAAGAGTCAGTGGCTGTAATTTCTCAGAATTGGGGAACAAAAATAATAAATCCTCAGATCTTAAAAAGAAAACAAGTCTCAGGCATGGTAAATAAATTCACATCCAGGTAGGTGAAACTGCATAATAAAAATGACAAAAAAACAAAACAAAACAAACAAACAAAAAAATACCTTAAAGATAACTAGGAAGGAAAGAATATCTGCTATTTAAACAGATGACCTGACAGCAGAATATATATCAGCACAAAAGAGGCTGGAAAAAATGAAATAATTCTATCAAAATAACCTAGAAACCCAGACTGACCTGAATTCAAGATTGAGGGTAAAATAAAGAAAATAAAAACATATTTATACTAATAAAACCTTGAAAGAGTTTCCCACTCACAGACTCCTGCTGCAAGAACCACAGAAGGATGCACATCGAAAGGAGGCATTAGACACAAGAAGCAAAGGTTGCTGGGAAACAGTTATGTACCTATAAATAAGTCTGGTTATTAAAAATAATGACTAATTTTAGGATTTTTAAAATGTAAAATGGAGAGCAAAGGAGAAAAGTAAGGAATATTCCCAGCAGAAAGTATGGCTCTGAGCTGATGCCAACAGGAGGTCAGCCAGCCTTGACCTGTTTCTTCTGGCAGTGCGTGTAGCTTAATTGAGTAGGTCAGAAAATGAAGTGTCACGCCACACATCATAATGAGCTCACATCCGACCTCCAACTATTCTGCGATGAAGGAGAAAGAGAATTATCCTTAAAAGGTCTGGGAGAACAGCCATCGGAACAAGGCTGGAGGTTGAGCCGCAAGTTTTCCCCAGTTAGCCTTGCCAGCAGAAATATCAGAGATTAAACCACGAGTTTATGACATGTTCTCCCATAGAAATGAAGTTATCAAATCATTCTGGAAGACCAGCACACGCTGCTGAAACACGAGTTTGACTAATGTGGTTGTGATAACAAGATGTTCAATCACACTGCAATTTATAAACTGAAATGCCCAAGTGCACCCTTCTAATTTATTAACTAATTATCCATCCAAACCCAAAGCTTCCAAACAGCATTCATGTGTTTTCTGGGCTGATGGCAGCTCCTTCATGGACCTTGGTTTTTCCTCTTTCTGCAGGCCATACTTGCATACAGAGAGAAGCATTTTCCTGCAGTCTTTCCAGAAGCAGAGGTGCCGACACTGAGACTGCACCGGAAAGAATATGGGTGAACTTTCCAAGGGGGCAGAATTTGGGAACATCACAGAATATCCTGTGTGGTGTATATGGCATTTGAAGAGATACATTTACTTTCTTAAGGCCAGGTAAGGTCACCTCTAAACTAAAACAAATAAGAGTACAGCAGTTGTGTAAAATTACTCAATCTGCAAAGGTTCTCTGAGCACATACCCTACCACGTGCTGGGCACTGCGGAGAACACAAAGGAGTAAAAGACAAGGCCATCTCTGTTCTTCAGGAACCAAGGCTAACCCAGAGCATAACGCACAGTATTTTACACTTAAGTTTGGGATTTAACAGATCTACCTTCTTGGCATTTGCTTTTACAAATTAGGAGGCATGCTTCGAGCCACCAGATGCTGGGCAGTGTAGGAGGTGTCTGGGTACCCTGGGGGCAAAGGCGGTTAAGACGTGGGATTAAAAATCACTCCAATAATTCACAAGACTAATGACGTTGACCCCAGATGATTGAGAAGTTGACTCACCCGCGAATTGCAAAATGAAGCCTGAATTATCAGGGTGTAAAAGCAGATCTGCCCTGATCATAAAATGGTTAAAGGAAACATCTTTATCTCCTCTGCCCAAAATCACTAGAGGGGTTTGAGAACTGAGTAACAACTTCCAGAGGAGGCTATAGAGCAACTTTACTCATCAGATAACAAAATCTGGTGGTTTTTTCCTTAATTTTTATTGTATTTTTTCATCAACTTATAATCACATATAATTATGGGGTACGAGGTGATGGTTATTAAACAGAAATTGTTTTCATTGCCCCACAACCTCCCCAACTCCTGGAAGTACTGACCAGTACAGTTGGCTTCGTCAGACCAGTCCCTGCAGTCGTTGTCCCCGTCACACACCCAGGAGGAGCGGATGCACATGCCAGAGCTGCAGTTGTATTCGTCACTCCGGCACTGGTGCATTTCTGCAGGCGAGAGCACAAACAGATGTTAGGACAAGAGCTCACTCAAAATTCCATCCCTGGTGCAAAACTCTTAAGGGTCACAGACGGATCTATTATCACTGATTATCTGTAGAAAACACAGACAACCAGGCAAGTAAGGTCGCCTAAGATAGTTTCCAATGAATATGATGCAAATGGGTTACAGGTACGAGATACTGATACCTTCAGACTCTTACACCTGGTTGCCTTTTGGCAAGGGCAGCCTTGTCCATTCATCCCAGTGCACTCCACAAGTATTATCATTTTCTATGCTCACTCTGATGGGAAGAAGGTTAGGAAGCAGTGAATGAGGAGGCCAGGGAATAGAACTTTCAAGAAACAGAACACTCCTAGAGACACGGCCTGTGGTTTGAGAAAAGGAATACTGCAAGGTCCTCGTGTGCTGATCGCTGTGAGATGCTCAGCTCAGGGGAAGCGAGATTAGTGCTGAGCTTCTACAACGGAGGAAACGTAGCTCTGGACTTTCTGTGGGCAGAGCTCCAGGGATGTGGGTAGAGGTACTGTCCCTGGAAGGGTGGGGACCTGGTACAAACAAACCAGTCCAGCTTGACCAAGACATGAAAGGAGGCCGCCCTGGCAACATCTTTCAAAGCTCCTGAGGAGATCATTTAAACAAAATGCTATGGTCTGAATTTACTACACACAGTAGAAATTTATTTCTCATAGTTCTAGAGGACAGGAAAATTCAAGGGTATAAACTTCACATGTTGAAACTTACAGTTCCTATGTTGAAACTTAATCACTAATGTGACAGTATTAAGAGGTGGGGCCTTTATGAGGTAATAAAGTCGTGAGGGTAGAGCCCTCGTCAATGGGATTCGTGACCCCATAAAAGAGGTGCGAGGGAGCCGGTCACCCCTTCTGCCACGTGAGGACGCAGAGAAGGCATCACCTATGAGGAACAGGCCCTCGTCAGACTCCAAAACTGCTGGTATCTGATCTTGGACTTCACAGCCTCCAGAACTGTGAGAAATAAATTTCTATTGTTTATAAATCACCCAGTCTAAGGTATTGTGTTACAGCAGCCCTGAATGAACTGAGGCACAGAACTTTGGCACAGAATTTATAGAGCATCAGAAAACAGGAGTAGCCAAGCATGGGGCCCAGGGCAGCCGTCCCGGTCACTCTCCCCAAGAGACAGGCTGACGGTGAAGTTGGTGAATCAGATATTTATGAGGAAAGTGTGCGGAGACTTATGAAGAGGTCCTGCATCAGAGGAAGGGACTAACTGGGACCTTGGGAGGAATTCGGGACAAACTAGCAAGAATGGGCCATGAACAGAGGGAAGAATGAAGCTGTTGAACAGTCAAATGTGCGCCCAGTGTGTGGGGTAGAAGACCCCAGAAACGTGGAACCACGTGGAGTTTCTCGCCTATGGAGCAAAACCAGCTGCACACTTCGCCCTTCTCAGAGCTGGGGAGAAGATGGTAGGAAAGAAGGGAAAACACTTGTGAGTTCCAGACATGTTATCTGGCACTTGATGAAGGAAAACTATGGAATTTAAAAAAAGAAATTCCCCCAAGTGCCAGGCTGGGAGCATCTTTCGTGTGAAGGTGGCCCTGCCTGTGCTGTGTTAGTTAACATGCATTAGGATGATTTACGAGCAGCCCCTGCCCCGCTAATTCCAGGCCCTGTGAGGGAAACCACGTGCTCATAAGAAAGCAGGCCCTGTCCGTGTGCACACGCACAGTGTGGCTGGATCTGCCCCGTGGACAGGGAGAGGAGGCCAGGCAGGGCCAGGCTAGCTTATCGCCAGATCACCTGGCTTCTACTCTCGCTTCCCTCCCACACCTCAATCCCACACACTATGCATATCACATAATGTCTCCTTCAACAGCGAGCAACTATGAGCTTGGGACCAGAGCCTCTTAACTAAGGTAGGTCTCATGAAACTGACAGGGCAGTACGTCACAACAGAAAGAGCGTGGAATTAGAGAACAGGAGAGATGGATTCCAGTTCCCCATTCCGATACAAACTAACTGTGTCACCCTGAATAACCCCCCTGACATCTGCAGACCCCAGTCACTTAATGGAGCAATTAGGACTGGACTAGAGAATCCTTATCATTCCTTCCATTATAACCCATTGTTTCTCTAAATATAAACATTTCCATTCAGTAAACAGATACTCAGTCAATGCCTATACCATCTGCTGACTTCTAACAGAGCTTATTGAATTAAACTGGTTAAAAAAAAAACAAACAGTTCACAAAGGTACAGATCTGTGTCTTTAGCACACTAATTTCACACCCATTCAGAGATATGGGCCAAGTCTGTACAGCTGTCAATAACTGAATTCATTCAGAAATCTTACTTCCTTACTAATTGCCTTTCATTTTTACAGCATCTCTCCAATCACCAAGCGAAGCAGGGTCATTTCCCCATCTTTCAGATTAGAAAACAGAGGCTAACCCAAGAGTAAATAAATGACAGGAACGGAGTCTAGGGCCATGAATCCAGGGTCCCATTAACTCTAGATCAAGTGTTTCCGGCAGAATTGAATCCTCATGAAAAGTAGCAAACAACCTCTTAAGAAATGAATGGAGGAAGGAAATGACCCAACCCTACCACGTGGATGGAGATGGTCATTCAGCTGGAATGTCGTAAATCCTGCAATGGCTATCAGAAACCCTCCACCTCCAACCCACCCTGTCCATCGGCACAGCCCAGTGAGCAAGCATGATGACCCCCTCTCCAGAACGCGGTTTCTGGATGGCATGTCCCCTTACCACAATGACTTTCATCACTGTTGTCTCCACAGTCATCCTCAAGGTCACATTTATAGGACAGTGGGATACAAGTCCCAGACTCCTGGCAACGAAACTGGGTGTCCAGATCACATATGGTGGTAGCTAAATGGGAGAGAAAGACATATTCCATTAGGTAAAATTAATTCCCCTTAGATACAAACATCCTACTGGAACACCAGTTACAAAATAGAAGGAAGCAGATTTGAACTCTAGCAACAAAAATTAAACTTAGACTTACAGAAGAAATAAACTGCGTGAGAAACTGAAATTTACAACCAAGGGAGATAAAGGTGTATCTTTCGTGGACAGCTTCCAGATCAGAACAGGGCTGGGAAAAGTGAGAAACTGTCGTCTGGCTGAGAGAGTGATGGGCTAGATCACCTCCTAAGATCCCTTCGGACATGAAGGTGTCTTCTTAAGTAAGTGGCACAAATACCTTTATCTACAAAACTACTACTAGGGAATCCCAATTTCACTCAGGCAGCTGGCACCTCATCGTCTAGCTGGAGAAGGCAGTGGAGGTAGAGTTCTGTAGTGGAAACACGGGTTCTGCCTGCAGTCAGTCAAGACTGGGCTTCAGGCTGGGCACGGTGGCTCACACCTGTATTCCTAGCACTCTGGGAGGCTGAGGTAGGAGGACTGCTCGAGCTCAGGCGTGCGAGACCAGAGTGAGCAAGAGCAAGACCTCGTCTCTACTAAAAATGGAAAAATTAGCTGGGTGTGGTAGCGAGTGCCTATAGTCCCAACTATTTAGGAGGCTGAGGCAGGAGGATGGCTTGAGCCCAGGAGTTTGAGGTTGCTGTGAGCTAGGCTGATGCCATGGCACTCTAGCCCAGGCAACAGGGAGAGACTTTGTCTCAAAAAAAAAAAAAAAAGACTGGGCTTCAAATCCAGGCTCTACCTCTTCCCTCCAGCAATTAATTTTAATGTCCATAAGGCTCGGTTTCCTCAACAGTAAAATGAGGGTTAGGAAATGTGGCCAAGCACCTGTGATCTCAGTCAGAAAGACTAGATTTGAATCCTGATTCTACTACCTACAACTTACACAAGTGAACCATTCCATGCCTCCATTCTCTCTACCACAAAATGGAGATAACACCTACCTGGTAGCACTGTTAGGAAGATAATAAGGGAACAGGTTTGGGACCAGACCCTACTAAACAGGCTGTAAATATAATGGGCTCTAAACAAATGTCACTTCTCTTCCTCAGCATTCGCATGCCCTTTTGGCATCAGAATGAGCACAGAACTACATTTTCTCTGTCTCCTATACAGAAATTTCTTGTGCTTAAGCACAATCCCTGGAACCCAGAAAAAGACACCCCAGGAAAGGTGCGAGGAAGGCAGGCTGCTGTCGGGAGCGGTGAGGTGCTACACCGACGGTGAAATGTGGCAGAACAGAATCCTGGGACGGAGGGTGGGGTGTGCGTGCGATGAAACGCCAAACGGCGGCACTGCTGTTAGACATCCCGGCAGCTTTTATTTGAGGCTCCATTTCTTCTCTGTAATTGAGCTCGTGGTGGGAGGCAGGGGATGAATGCAAAATGACAAGACTGCAGGGGATTCACGTCAAAACCCCAAGTGCCTGACAACCACCCAGCTGGAGAAGTCTGTTTAAGAGGGAGGGAAATCTACTGACAACATCCCTCCCACGTCCCTCCGTCCTCCCTCCTCTTCTGTTCCCTGGCAGCTGATGGGGAACCTCACTTCCATCCCCATCCAGCAGTACCCAGTCTCACGGCCTGTCCTCCTCCTGCAGCCCTGCCTGCGAACAGGGCGCCTCTCGCCATCTCGATAAGCACCTCCCTCCTCCACGTGCAACTTCCCTGATAAGGGAGCCACGCGTGAAGGCACAGATAAGCCCCTCTCTCTCGACTCCCAGGCTCCGTGTTTCATATCCCTCCATTCCTCATCTCCATGCCTCTGCCCCGTATGACCTGTGGGGACCTGAGCCAAGGGGAAGCGGGAAGGAGCAGAAAAGAGAGCAAGTCCCGGGGACTCCGGAAAGTCAATCCCAGCTGACACTCACACCAAGCGAGGAGGAGGGCAGCACCAGCACCGAACTTCACCCAGAGCAGGACCTTAAACTCTATGTTTAAGAAAACTGAAGAGGGAAACGGAGCTCAGAGGCTGAGCAGAAGGAAGCCACTGAGGGCAGGAGGCCGCTCCCAAAATATGGAGGCCTTCATTTCTCTCAAATCTCGGAACCAATACAAGATCCAGCTTGTCCATTTATTAGAAACCAAGCCCAAGGGCACGAGGAGGAATGACGTGCCACCTGTGTCCCTAGCTATTGGCTATGAGGTCATCTGGTGTGTATCTAGCTGCCTCCGCTGTGCCTATGACTGGGCAATTTCCTTGCAAAGTATTAATTCTAAGAAGTATCTCTTTCCCCACCCCAATATGTAATAAACTCCTTTTCACGATCTGCTTCAACGCTGTTAATAAGCATAAATGTTTTTAAAGAGCTTTGGCTATTGCCCCGCAATTATCACACCTTCCTGCCACTCTGGGTAGGTAGAGAAGGCTTTACAGGCCTTTTCTGCAGAAAAGACAGACACAGAGAGGCTTTCCAAAACCTGCCATTCAACAAGCTCTTCTCCCTCGGGGTGAAAGGCATCCACTGAGGCCAAGGGAAAATAATCGAGGCTTTGCAAATAACCTCCTATCAGCCAAAAGGGGCAGACGACAGGACCATAGGGCCCAGACAAGTTTGAGGGGCTGAATACTTCTCAAGTTGCCTTCTGGATGAAGTGGCATGGGACCCTGGCACAGGCTCCACGGGTGACAGGCTACGTATCTGCCAGGGGCCAGTTGAGTATCTAGAGCCTCTCATCAATCTGCTCTTACAGGACAAATTGGAAATGAGCCTCGGGGTTGCCAAAGGTAAAACACGTGAAAGAGGGGACCTCTAACCTGGTTTATCGCTTCCCTGCCTCTGGTCTTTCTTTCCCCAATGCACTCTGCTCACTGCTTATCTTTCCCAAGGTGAAATCGTATCATGGTTCCCAACTGCTCCTCCAATAACGTCCTCAAGGCCCTTGCTGACCTGGGCCCTGCGCACCCATCCAGCCTCACCTTGCCCCCCTGGGCCCACCCAATGTTTCCCGGCCATGCCAACTCTCCCCTGCTTGTCCTGTGCCTACGACATTCCTCCCTCCACCTCTGCGTGGTTCACCCAGGCACCCGACAGGGCCCTTCATTAGTGCCGACCCAAGTCTGACTTGGGTGCCTGTCCCACACGCACACGGCACGTCCCCATCACAGCACTCAGGGCTCCACTGTAGCTGCAGGCCTACCTTCCTGACGCCCACCTCAGACTGCGGACCCCGTCTCCACCTTGATCACCAATATACACCCAAGCCCAGCACAGAGTCCGGAACAGACGGTGTGCAATACACACTTGAATGTATGACTGACAGAAGGGCAAATCACCTCCTTATAATGTCAAAGCTATTAAAAATTAAGTGAAGAAAGGAGAAAATTTGTGGTTGACAAATTATCTGTTATAAGAGGTTGTTTTTTGTTAAATCCTGATAAACAGGGTCATATACTTTAGTTAGTAACTTAAAAATTATACAGTCCAAAGATGACATTTACATGGCACGCATACCAATGTCCCCACATTCTAGGCCAAACTACACACTACTAACCAACTAAACAATCTCTCTTGAGCCCGGTAAGCAGCCAACATCAACTCATTGGAATGCCACACAAGGTAATACCTGTTCCCCACCCCTGAAAAGGCTGAATATTGAATTTACAAATCAAACACTGTTATCTGGTCACCCGTCTAAGCCACCAGCGTTATTACAGTGCCAGAGCCAAGATTAGAGCCCAGATGACCAAATCCGCTCAGTTTCAGCCATGTGATGTTTATTTATACATCTCCTGTAATGAGTAGGCAACTAACTCATGTGGGTTGTTTTAAAAATAACATGTACCTAAAATTCATACTATGTATCTAACATATATATCCATATTTGGAAATGTTTTCTCCACCATCCAAGCCTTATCAACTTAGATGGGCATCACCAGTAATGGGCTTCTCACCCTGGACCTCAGGCCCCCGCGCGGGAAAAGCTGACCAGCCTTCCCAACGGTAAACGCTCACGTGCTGGTGACCCGGCAAAGCCAGGAGACTCACGGCAGTTCCTCTCGTCGCTCATGTCTCCGCAGTCGTTGTCGAAGTCACACCACCAAATGCTGTTGATACAGTTCCCGTTGCTGCAGCGATACTGGTTGCGGAGACAGGTGTTCTCTAACCATTGGGGAAACGAAACCAGCATTATTCTTACTGCTCAACCACAGGACTTTCTCTTTAGAGTTTCCATTTCTCTTCCTCAAATAACATCGTGCCTTTATGGTAAAGGGACAGGAAGAATGCCAAGCACGCTGTACACAGGGAAGGAGGCAGCCGACAGTAGCCCTCCTTCTTTTCTCTCTTAATTAAAAGTGAAGGAGTAGAGGCAGGCCAGAAGGAAGGAATGTTTAGAGGTGGTGACAATGATGGGAAAGAATAATGATGATGCCAGTTGGGCCCACTGAGTAGAGAATACACCACATCAACATTATAAAATGCTAATTACACAGGAACTCCTTAGTGGATTGTCTCCACAGTATTAAAACATACATATTCAATGTATCTATAGCTATATTTTTATGTAGTTATATATATCCTAATTCATTTAATTTATCAACCAAATGAGTTAGGAAGATTTTTTCTGTGTACTGAGAAATTTTTCTGCCCCCTGCCGGCTTTAAAGCAAGCACTTATAATTCCTTGCAGAAAAAAATGCATTGTTTGGCCAACTGGGTCAAGGACACGTGATGACTGGCCTCTTATTTGGTTAATCAATGGCATTCTGCCGGGGAATATGGAGGAGCCTTTTTCGCCACCTCTTGGAATTTAGTGTTGACTCTATTGGTTTCCAAATAGCTTTAAGATGACATGGCGAGACTGAGAGAGAAAGTCTCTTGTTTCTAAGAAAGGAAGGTTCATCTTTTCTCCAATTGTATTTCTTAAGGAAAATCAACTCTAAGCCTTCTTTTGTGTAACTCACTGCCTTGGACTCAGAGGCTGCTGTGAGCAGTCAGGTTAGGATTACAAAGCAAATGTAACCTTGGGAACAAGGCAAGGCAGGGTTTTTGCCACCAACCGAGGCGCTGCATGGCAAGGTGTCCTTCCAGGGCTTCACGTCATTGACAGAAATACGAGGCTGGGGACCAGGGATGTGATAAGGGTAAAAACTAGGCAGCAAGGAAAATCACATAGGTTTTCAGAGGGAAAAAAATTTAAATCCGTACATTCAAATTCAAAAGAGGAGTAGGCGTGAGGCTGTTACAGCCACTTGGTCACAGTTTGGACGTCAAGACTCAAATCCCTTTGCAGACACTGGTCTGGACGTTCAGGGTATTTGGGGCTGGGCTGGGCTGGGGCGAGAAGAAGGATGACTGCTAGGTGTGAGTAAGTCAACTGTGAAGGAGTCACACTAGCTATTGTTCCAAGTCAGGTTGGTCCAACTCACACGAAGCAAGAGAACATGGAGAACCTAAGAAGTGAGGGATAAGGAGGAGCAGCAGCAGCAAAAGAAAAGGAAGGTGGGCCCTGAATAAAGCCCATGTCATCCGACATAAAACCAAAAGCACAGCTGTTATTTTTAAATGAACAGCCTAGGCCTGTTCCGACTGAGGCCCAGAACCCAAACCAGGATTCTTGCACGTATCCGGTGGATCTGACTTTTACTTTGGACTTTTTCCAACAACACAGAAAAAGTTGGGAAACAGAGAGCACTGGGAGGGAGGAGGGATGGAAGGAAGGAGGGGGAGAGGATGATGGGCAGAAAAGAAAAAGGGATGTACCTTCTTTGACACAGGTGTTGTTCTTCAGCTGATAGCCCTGAGGGCAGTCACACATCAGGTCCCCGGAAGGGAGCACACTGCTGGACACACCCTCTGGACACCTGCAGCTTTTACTGTCGTTGGCCTTGGGCAGGCACAGCAGGCTGCATGGCCTGGGCACACAGGCATTGCTTCCTGGAGAGAAGACAAACAGCAGGAGGTGATGGGTTAACACATGCCACAAGGGAGGCCCTGAGTGGAAGAATGAGACCCACTGCACCCTCCTCGTCTTGTGGACGTGACAACGGGAAGCTCAGAAGGGTCAAGAGGCAAACTTTGGGGCACCTGCCGTGCTGACAACCTCTGCTTGCTTGGTGCCCTGAGCAAGGGCCTGACCCACACAGCCATGGTCTAACCCCAGCTAGATCAGACCCGGAGCCAAACTAGGCATCGGATGTTCCTCCTGGGAATTCTGGAATTGGGTTACTGAAAGAGAAGACAGAGACTAAGGAGCTAGAGCTGGGGAAAGGGTCACAGAGGGTGGGTGGCAAAGGTGGCGAATCACAAGCCAAAACCTGGCGGAAGTCAAAGCTGTGCAGAAACAAACCCTGGGGTATGCAGACAAGGTCAATTTGCAGAGTTAGGAGACTAAAGGAGACTTATGGAGGGAAGAGAGGATGACACCAGGGACTCAGCAAGAGAGAAAAGGTGGCCTTGCCATTGCTAGTCCAGGTCCCCTATGGTTCACCTAGACTTCCACCTTTGGGTTCCTTGCTATCTCCCTTTATTTTTCAATAACACTTTTCACTTGATCTAGCTTGAGTGGGTTTCTGTTCCTTAAGACCCAAAATTAGAATACCTGGGTAATGGTGGGGCAGGACAAAAATCCAGGCTCCCTTTCTCAACTCCGTTGTGCCAGGGCACAGGTGAGGTGCTAAATGAGGAGCCAACCACGGTACCCACTAGCCACCGTCAGGCAACGGATCCACACGAGGACCGGTTCACGCTGATCCAGCCACTACTGCCAGTCTTTTCTCTGGCTCAGCATGCCAAAGAGAGTGCCAGATACAGTCGATAAAATCCATCACTGCACTCTTGAGAGAGGCTTTGTGGATGGGCGAAGATGGCAAAGGTGTTTTCCCATCCCCTGCATCTTTCCTGGGATATGGGGTAGGAGGGTGCATAAATCATTTTGTAACAACTGGAAACAAGACACAACTATGCAGTCACAGAAAAGCCACAGAAATTGTGAAATGTCTGTGTTTTCTTTTGCTTGTGACTATTAATCACAAAAATGGGAAAAATAAACATAAAAGCTTTGATAAAACTCAACTGCTAATTCTTCAGTTGTGCCATCTCATGGACAGAGACAACCTCCCCCCACCAGAATAATATGCAAAAAATATTTCCATCCAGCCAAGTTTTCAGATCAGTCACGCCCATCCTGGCCTGCAGGCCGGAAAACAGGGTTCACCGAGGACAACCGTTATTGCTATGGGTGATGATACACCCAGTAGCTTTGGGTGTGCGGGCGCCTCATCGGTTATTAACTGACATTGCAAATAAAACATGAAAATCACAATGCTATCTCAATAATGTTATTGTGATGCCAAGGAAAAGAGAGTAAGAGGCATTATTAAATAGATAAGGAAGAGAAGTCCATGTGATGAAACATTCAAAAAGGTTCAGCAAACGACTCCATCAAACTATAATGACTTGATTACCAGAGTGGATTAACCAGTTGACGAGAGCAGAAGTCCCAGACCGCGGTTCACCCTGATTAGTCGTGGGCACAGACTGCTCCTTTAGCTCAAATGTACAAGCCACTGGCTACAAGAGGGAAGGTGGAATTGACACAGAGCCACCACTAATGAAAAACCACCCAAAAAAGGATGTGGAAAATGTACTTTATATTCAAAGGACAACATATCACTCAATGTTCCAAGATATTGAACAACAATAAAATATGATGTTAGTTAAAAATACTCAATCACGGGATCATATTTTTCACAAGGATTATGTCTGTGAAGTAACGTGACTAACATTTTCATATGCAGAGCAAATGTTCCTACCCAAACAGACAAGAGCTAAGAGTACAGAACTCAAAATGGGGTGTCATATTTCAGGAGGCTGATCTAGCCAAAGATGAACAAAACTGCCTGAGATGCAGTATCCAGGAGCAAATCCCAAACCAAGCCAACCAACTCATTACAAGAGGTAGGCAGAGCAGGAGTGTCCAGGCTGGTACGAAGCCACAGAACAGAAATGGGAGCGCTACATCAGAGAGAACATGGAAGAGGATGGAAGGAGAATTCAGCAGAATTCCCATGACAGCCACAGACCCTTTATCCAGGATGCCAATCATCTTGGGTTGGGGAGGCAGGCAATGTAAAGACCATCATCCCAAGGTGAAGAGTGGACAAGTGACAGCTATCATCTACAAAGATGCTCCCTTACAAGAACAAACACTTAGGCCCATGACGGCTTCGCTGGGCATATTCAGAACAAATTTTTAGATTTCCTCTTTGGAAAATTCTTCCAGAACCAGTTTAGGAGCCAAAAATGTAATTATCTCACTGAAGTGTCTATACGCTTGACAATTATCAAAATCAAATACACTCCAAATAATAAATATTTGCCCTCATTATATATATTTAAAAGCATGTACTTACTGCAGGCTCTGAAGGAGAATTCCAAAGCTCCAAAAGACTAAAGCCATTGCAGGAGCAATTGAATACATTGATAATCTTACAAAGTAACCTCTTTAAAGGAAAAATACTTTTGACAAAGAATAAATCCCAAAAATATTACTTAAAAATCAGCCAGGTATAAAAACAAAAAATGTACCCATTTATAACCAAATACCACAAACTGATATAAATGTTCCAAGTGAACAAAATTTTTATTACAAACTGGCATCAATCAAAATCTAGCACAGTGCTTCTAAATTGCTGTCATATTACCAGGGCTCTGCTAGTCCAACAACAGAACACAGAGAGAGCAGAAACTAGTAGTTTTTATTGAAGTTCAAGCTTTAAAGTCAACTAGGCCATAGTTCAAATTATTGCCACTCCCTAAAAGTGTGACATAGACAAGTTACTAAACCTGACTTTTACGTTCTTGTTATAAAGTAGAAATATTAATAGTATACATGGAAGTCTTTGGGAAGACTAAGTGAGGTTACACAAGCCCACAAAGCACATTACTGTGGTGCTTATGACACAGCAACCCCTCAATAAATGTAGTTATTATTATTTTTCTTTTACAACTTGGCTAATACAGTGGTCCCCCCTTGTCTGCGGGGGGTACATTCCAAGACCCACAGCTGATGGCCTGAAATCACAGCTAGTACCAAACACTATAGATGACATGCATGAATTTCTCTTTCCCTCTTCATAATTTCACAAATAGAAGATTTATTCTTATAGCAGATTTTCACAACCTTAGCATAGGATTTTTTTCCTTTCCTTATTAAGTCGAGAACTTTTATCTTTTCACTTAAAGGATGCACTTTCTAGGCCGGGCGCGGTGGCTCACACCTGTAATCCTAGCACCCTGGGAGGCTGAGGCGGGAGGATCCCTCAAGGTCAGGAGTTCAAGATCAGCCTGAACAAGAGCGAGACTCCGTCTCTACTAAAAATAGAAAGAAATTATCTGGACAACTAAAAATATATATAGAAAAAATTAGCTGGGCATGGTGGCGCATGCCTGTAGTCCTAGCTATTTGGGAGGCTGAGGCAGGAGGATCCCTTGAGCCCAGGAGTTTGAGGTTGCTGTGAGCTAGGCTGATGCAACGACACTCTAGCCTGGGCAACAGAGTGAGACTCTGTCTCAAAAAAAGAAAAAGAAAAAAACAAAAGGATGCACTTTCTGGCTTCTCTTCGGCATATCTGAACTGTCAGCCTCACTACTCTTGAGTTTTGGGGCTATTATGAAGAAAAATAAGGGTGACCTGAACACAAGCACTGTGATATCGGGGCAGTCGATCTGGTGAGCGAGATGGCTACGACGTGGGTAGAGTAGACAGCGTGATCTGCTGGTCAAAGGGATGATTCGTGTCCTCCATGGGACAGAGTAGAGTGGCCGAAAATTTCATCATGTTACTCAGAATGGCACACTAATTCAAAAGTTAGTAATTGATAATTTCTGTACTTTTCTATTTATTGATATTATTTTCAAACAGTGGTTGACTGCAGGGAACTAGAACCATGGAAAGAGAAATTACAGATAAGGGGAACTGCTGCAGAGAGTCTTGAATGTGTTAGGAGCAGTCAACAAAAATAATAAAGCCTGACTGCCATCAGGGGTTGCCAGTATGCACTGTGGATTCGCAGGACCCTCTCAGTGTCCAAAACTGCAGGCAGGTTAGAGCAAACAAGTTGAAGGTCATAGACACGCAGTGTATACAGGCAGTACTGACAACCAGACACCAGAGCAAAAGCTTTCATTGAACCCAAACTGGCCTGAGAGATGACAAACTTGCTTCTCTGGCCCTGTGTTCGGCGACAGGAGGTCTCTTGCTCACAACCAAAGGAGAGTAAGAGAGAATCCCAAAGGCAAATGGAGAAAGGAGCAAAGTGAGGCGGTACTGGCCCTGGGCCAAAGGGACAGTCACAACTGACTCTGCACAGATCCGAGTCTGTGTTCTACCTGCCGGCACACATTTCCCTTTTAAACCAGCCTTTCCTCTACCCAGACCCCACTTCAATCCCCAGAATTACTCTGGCTAGTTTAAATGAAAGCAACTCCTTGAGGCATGAAGGGGACACCACACCCCAGGTGAGACTCGCAGGCTTGTCTGTCCAGCACCAGGCCACCATGTATGGCACATGCTCAGACCACAAATTCCCTCCCCACTGCTCCCTGGTCACGGGCATGACTGCAGGTCAGCTGTGCTCAAGCTGTTGGGATGAAGTGGCCCACCAAGACCAGCGAGTGGGAACCTAGGGACCACCAGCTTCATCTGAACACGGTGTTTGAGAAGCTGCTGTGTGCACAAACGCATGCTTACAAGCACTTGTGAAAATGAAGACCTGCTCTTGTGCACTGGGTGGTAACCTAGAGAAAGGCTGGAAATCCACTCTGCCAGCCAGCAAGGCAGATCACATGGAGCAAGTGTCCGCCATCAACAGAGGCCCCGAGATTTTAGTCACTGGAGCTAAGAAGCAAGATCCCTTCATCTCTCCCCATTTTAACACATTAACTGCCACGTGAGTTGTATTTAACTCACGCTAGTTTTGAGCCCAGGGCCTCATAAAGCAAAACCTGGGCAAAACCCTGCAGTTGGTTCATGAAAACCTTACTTGTTGATGATCTTATTGTTATAATTAATATTGAAAAATGTATTCTAAAAACATGGATTAAATGAATAGAAGTCAGTAAATTTCATTTTTCATTAAATTAGAAAGGATTATTTTGTTTTCAAAGTTTTTATTCTATTTTTGTAACAAAACACCATGGCCCCAAGGAAAAAAATTTTTTTTCTAGTGTGGCAGTCAATGTGTTAAAACAGGCGCCTCGTCTAAGAAAGAATGTGACTTCTCCATATAGTGCCAGAGCTGCAACAAAAGCCAAGCTCCTAAACTAGTCAGGGCACTTTGGGGAAGCTAATTAATATCTAAGATTTAATTTCCTAATCTATAAACCATGGATCATAATATGAGCCCTCCCTGCCTCACAGGTCAGTTGTGAAGACATAACAATACAGACTTGTATTTGTAAGACACTTTACAGTTTTGTAAGGGCGTTCTCATGCGATCTTTGTGGTCCCAAAGGGATAACGATGAGATCTATAACTGTATTATTTCCCCTGTCAATTTTCTCTTAGCACAAGGTCAGCCAAAAGCCACAAAACAATATCAACATTCTAGTTCAAAACAGGAAACCTAGCAGAGTTTGTCAATAAAGGAGAGTCAGCAGACCCGGGATGCTATTTAATCCTGCTGAGATAAAGAGGGAAATTCTTAAAGGGACTATTCTTCTTGGGAATACACTGATCTTTCCCCTTTAGAATGAACAGTATGGTTGGGAGATAAGGAAGGTATAGGACAGTCAAGGAAGGATTAAGGACTCTCTACCAAATAGTCTGAGACTCTAGGCCCTGCAGATCAAAGCCTCATGGCAGTTCTTGAAGCCTCACCCAACAGATCTCTAAGACAACTACTGTTTACACCCATTGCAACTCTTCCCCCTCCCTTTTCATCCCTTCTTTCAACAAATATGAACTGAACACCTACTAAGTTCTAAACACTGGTGGATTGTTGAGGAAAAATAAAAGACATACTCTCCTCCTTCATGGGGTTTAGAGTTTCACGGTAGGGAAAATTAAATAAAGCAACACATCACTACACACACCACTGCAACAGAGGTAGGTACGTTCAACAAGCAATAGGTCATCTGCACAGCTGCAGAACAAGAAGGGAGCCCTGCGAGGAAGCAACAACTGTCTCAGCACTCAGCACGGCGTCGCTCCCTGTAAGTGTGCCAAACGCGGATTAAGCACATGCTGGGACGCTCCCAGCTGCAACAGAAGCCACACCACCAATCAGTAAGGGGCCAAGGGCAGGAGGAGGGTGTAATTACCCACCAAGCACCAACACTCTAGGCAGCAAAAAACATGCTGTCTTCCAGCTGTTTGTGTATCGTCAGAAAAGAAATTAAGATGTCATTAGGAAGAAATTAAATAATGTGCACGTTGTCGTGACAACAAAGACGCAGGCTGCCAGATCCTGCTCCGAGCGGAGATTGCCCACACACAGCCCCTTTCTTGAGATCAACTCTGCAGAGACAAAGGAGGAGACTCTGCCTTACCAGTGTTCTTCCCCTTGTAGAAAATCTTCATGTCCATCAACCCCGTGAGCTGGCTGGCCAGAATCTCCATCTGGGCCCCGCTGTATTTGGAAGCTCGGAATATGCTAAGTTGTGTCCAGTCATCCCAGTAGATTTCATTCTAAAAAGAAAACCTTTGCCTGTTAGTCCAGCTCTTCAGTTCTTTATTCTGGTCTCTCTGTAGGGACAAGAGCTCCCATGTGCGCAGGAGACAACCACCATTTATTGGCTGCATGATCGACCTGATCAAGAGTCCACTTAAATGCAAGAGTCACTGATTTTATCTGAACTTTACCAGATATCCACACAGAAGGAAACGCCCAAAAGCAACTATCTGATAAGCATTCGAGTTTGACCACAAGCCCAGTCCCCTCAGTTTGAAATCTGCTTCCCAGTGTTGAGAAGAGCCATTCTGTTCTCTAGTGTCAAAAGAGAACTGCAAGGCCTCATAGGTAGTGCAGAGCTCACCTGAAGTCATGGGGGAATGCAGTGAGCAAACTCCGCAAGAGATGAAGACACCAAGCCCCCAAATGAGGCTCCTGGCACTGAAGGGCAGGACAAGAATGGTCATGGAAAGTAACCTTCACTTTTAACCTTTGGAAACGTGAACCCCGGCGCCCCTGGCATTCCTTCAAATGAGCTCTTTTTTAAATGTAAGACAGCATCTCTGCAAAAGCCCAGAGATGACAGGTTCTTGTCCTCAGGTGCTCTTCACCAACTCTAGCAGAACGCCTGACAGTGGCCACAAATGGGCTCACCTTAAAGACAGCGATGGCATAGGGGTGTGGGAGGTTATCCAGGATGACCGAGCGCCGCTGGCCGCTGAAAGTGATCCGCTCAATGCAGTCCAGGTAGGCATCCGTCCAGTAGATCCACTGGTCGTCCACGGAGATGCCGTTGGGCCACTTCACATCCTCGGACACAAGACGATATACAGCAGAACCATCCATGTCACTCCGATAAATCCCAGGCTTCAGGTCTCCCCAGTCCGTCCAGAACATCACCCTGGTCAAAATGGAGACAGAACGCACGTCCCATAAAAACTAGAGGAAAGGGAGCTCAAATACTCCTCCAAAAAGGTAAGAAATCCCTCTAGAACAATAAGGCCAGTTATTGCAGCATTATTATATTTAATAATAATCTATAATTGTAATAGTTGAAACCACTTAATTCCTTGACCCAGAAATCCCTCTACTGGAATTTATCTATGGATAGAATCCAATTACGCAAAGATAATATGCAAAGATAATGTACAAAGAAATGTATATATATGTATATCAACCTTAACGTTAATCTGTAGAGAAAGTGCTACATTATGGTGCATACAACAAAATACTATGAAACCTAAAAATCTGTATGTGGTCACATAAAACTATCGTCAATACGTACTAAGTATTTTTTTTAAAGGTACCGAATAGTAAATATACTATGATTCTATTTGCTGTATGTGTGTCTTAAGGATAATACCAGGATGTGAGTAAAAGCAATAGTGAATGATATGCAACAAATTACTGGCAATGATTACACTGAGGAAATGTCAGGGTGAGGGTTAAGAATGAGAACAAAGGAAAAATACTTTTCATTTCATAAACTTCTGTTATCTCTAAATATTTTCAATCAAGTACATACACTAGTTTTAGAATTTTCTTTTAAAAAATAGTGTTAATTCTCAATCATAAATGCTATGAGAGAAGAAAGGCTAATCCAGAATTTTCCTCTTAGTTCTGTTTCCTTCAGGTAATGATTTAATAAAAAGCACCTTTGCATTTGCCAAATGCATACTGATTATAGGAAAACCTACATACACTAAGGAAGCAGGGGAAAGATGGAATGAATTACATGTTTGCACCATGCATGAAACTCAAGAGTCCTCACAACATCCAGGCAGGCCTGCCTATGTCTACAAAGATCCTCTTTTAACATCACCTTTCTAGAGAAACACCCCACAGATGCAAGACATCTGGATGCCTACAGAGATTCTGACGCTTGCTAACAAAAAGCGAATGGAGTTACCTAACTGTGACGACTAAGCTATGGTTTCAAAAATCTCAGTTAATAGATTATTTCAACCACAGTCATGAGAAACAGAGTTTTTGTCCAGCCATTTGTGTTTTCATGAGAGTCTATTGTTGCGGCATTTGACATAATGCTGATTTCCACTTGGGGCTACACTTACCCTTCTTGGGGCACGAGGACCAGAGCCCTGGGCCGATCGAGCACAGAGGAATTGACGATTGTGAGTCGGAAGTCGCCATCTGGATTAGCTACCTGACAAAAACAGAAGGGGAAGGCGGGGTGGATCTGGGCTCCTTAAAAGGCCCACCTTGTCAAAGGCTCCTACTCAGCTTCTGTCTACAGACACCCCTCTATGCGTTTCTGATTCCCCCACCAGACTGATCTGGGAAATGAGCCCTGATTACCAGTCAGAACGAGTTGTTCTTCCCTCTGGCTCATGTGACAATGTCATGGTCTGACAGAGGAGCCAGAACCACGTGTGCCCCCAGTTCCTGGGACATGATGATCTATCTGTACAGAGTAAGCACTCAATAAGAAAAGTACTCAGATAAGGACTTAAGCATTTACTTATTTAATGCACCCACATTAGTCCACATTCCAAAGCCACCAATGGCTCTCCATTGCCCACAAACAAATCCGTGTGTCCTCTTTTTGCTGTGGGGTGTCCAGATGTGGGTCTCATTTTCTCTCCTCCATTTCTGCTGGGTTGGTCATCTCGTGGTTCTCCAAGCCCGATCACATTCCCTCCTGTCTGCTCTTGCCACATCCCTTCCTGGGCCTGTCCGCTCCACTGCTTGCTCTCATCAAGTCGGAACTTTCCTTCGAAACTCACTTTCAGGCCCACCTCCTTTCTAACTCTTCTGATCCACCTCGATCAATAAGCATCAGTGGCTCTGATCATTGACTCACTCACACCACTCTGCATAAACAGTATTTGAGTTGTACAGTGGTTGCCCCACAAGCCTGTGGAAGGACAGACCCTATGCCCCACCTGCATCCTCCTAGCCCCTAGCAAAGTGCTGCCACACACAACGAAGAAAGGAGAGAGAGCAGTAATGAGACCACCAAGGCAATGCGTAGGAGGTGCTGGGCACCGCTCATCGTGTTCATCTGTTAGCGTCCATGTGAGGTGGACACTAAATTATCCTCCCCCCTGGCAGGGCTCAGCTCAGACAGCATATCCTCAAGACACCTCTCTGGTGCCTTTCTAATGTTGCTCCACATCCTATGGCACGACCACATTGCCCTGCTTTACATTCTTCGCAGCCCTTATTACCAACAGAACTGATTTCTTTATTATTTGCTTCCTCCACTTAAATGTGAGCTCCATCAGAACAGGAACTTGTATGTCTCGCCCAGCGCTGCATCCTCAGGACCCAAAACCACACCGGCATGTCTCACGCAAGGGAATAGACGAATCTTCACCTTGCACATGAAGACACTGAGAGCATAAGGACCTTGCCCCCTGTCACTGAGCTAGCGGAGTGAACCCTGAACCCAGGTCTGTCTCTCAGGTCTGTGCCTTTTGTCTTGCAACTCCTCTTGTCTCCCTGTGTGTCCCTGTTTCCACCGTGCTGCCCCTTAACCTGCATGCCACACCTCCACGTGCAGGATAAAGGGGTGCTGAGGCCGTGCCCTCGGCCGGAGTTCAGTGTACCTACGTTCCTCGAGACGACGGTTTTGTTAGTTCAGAGGCCATTCGTTACCCTCACGTTGCCGTGGGTATACAGAGCAGGAGAGGTTACTAGGTAACTAAGTGGCATAGATGTCAAGTGGGGATTAATAACAATAATAATGATAATGATACTGTCATTATTACTCTAACCGACTACAATAATACTACACTATTATTGTTATAGCATTATGATAATGCCAGAGTATTATTATCACTACTGTTATTACACTATGCCTCTGCTAGCCAAAATATAAACTTTTAGGTGTCTTAAAAAATTCTCCGACAGATTCTGGCATCCTGTTTTCATGTGGGCCCTTCATGGCAGTGAAGGGTCACGCTGAGACTTTCCCTTGTTCTCCCTTCTCCAGAGGCTCTGCGGGTCCATTCTGTGGAAATCCTCAGGAAATGTCCACAGCAATTTGATACATGGGCTCCCATCTCTGTGTCAAACCTGGCTCAAAGCCCGGGCGCCCCACCTGCTCCCGTGACTAGGAACACACGTACCTCAATCTTTTTAAAACCAGCGTCCACCCAGTACAGTAACTGGCTGAGGGGTTCAAAAGCCAAAGCTTCTACAGTCTCCAGGCCAGAACTGATGATCACCTCTTGCCCTGTGCTCCCATTCAAACAGAGGCGCTGAAGAGAGAAAAATAAATAATAAATGCTATGAAATGTTCAAATGGCCTCCTGCCCAGTCAGTCCCATGGGGGGTAAACCTCTACTCAGCTGGCAGCACAGGCAAAGGATGAGATGTTTCATGTTAGTTGACTTTCCAGATACGTGAAGCCAGGTTTTAATAAAGGCATTTTAAAAACGTATTGTGGTTTCCTTTTTCAAACAGAACAATTAAACAGAATGTAACCGTATATATTATTCCACATTATCACGATGAACACTGGTTACTAAACTATGGTGTATCACAATAATGAGGTTGGAAATTTCTGAGATGTATGAGTCTGTTTGCTTTTAAGACAAATGAAACCAGATTGCTGTGATTTTTAAGTTCTTCTGTCTGCTTTTATACCCTTTCTTCCCGTGAGGCTCTTGGCCATCAGGTGCTGTTGTTGGGACAGCTATGCTCAATGGTCACTGCCATCCCCTACCGAGCCTCCCCAAATACCCAGACACTGTAAAATTTCTATTGGGTTGGAAGTCTAGATAAAACTTGGAATTGCTCTTCTAAAAGGATTAAGTAGACAATGAATAAAAATCAAACAGCTCTCCTTTAAAATGCATGGATTTGAGCATATGGCTATCTGGCCTGTCCAGGGATCTTTAATGCTTGCTCCCTGGTTCTTATCTGGGTTCAGAACGGCTGAAGTGGATAATTACATGAACAATGGATAAGTCAAGTGTTACTACAGCATAATTTGAGAAGAAAGATGCTTAAAGAGGCAGTTGGCACAATAGGGGGTGACTAATAATCCTACATTGTTAGTCCCAACACATTCGGGGCATGAAAAGTGAGACCTTACTTACAAGCAGGTCTGTGGATTTGGGGCTTCCTTTATCCTTCCTATATGGACAGAGGAAAGCAGGGAAAGAAAAATACTAACGCAGAAAACTGTGAAGTTTTATGTCAGCCCTGAGAGTCACCACTTACAAACCTCTAACTACCCATTTCCATAGACCCTTCTGCATGAAGCTTATTGGGACGGGGCAGTCACAAGGCACACCCCCAGGACGGGACCAAGGGCTGACTCACCTGGATGATGTCCAAGGCCAGGTCAGACCAATACAGGCAATTGCGCTCATAGTCAAAGTCCAGGGACACTGCTGCCCGCAGCCCAGAAACAGGCAACTGCTCCGTGGCTCCTGAGGCCAGGTCATAGCGGTGGATAGACTTCCGCATGCTGTACAGGATGAACTCGTTCTCCTCTGCCAGACACACAAAACAACGGGAGGTCGGACCCAGGGGATGCTACAGAGGTCCTGGCATGTCTGACCTATTTTTCCCTGACACACAGACATCAAACCCACTGGCAAGTAGCGTGGATCAAGTGAAAGAATGTAGGAGTCAAGACTCAGAAGGCGTGTGATGGACTCACATTTCTGCCTTGGGCAAGTTACTGAAACGCCAGTGGATCTGTTTCTTTGTCTGCAAGTGTTTCACTTGTTACATTTATTTTTTAATCTAAATCTCCCAATATGCATGCTTCAACGCCCATACTTCAGAGCTCAGCTTAAAAGTCTTCAAAGTCACACCTGCCAACATGATTGGACCAATCACCATGTTCTCCCTTGTCATATGACTGTATCACGCAGCACCATAATCCTGTTGACTGGAGACCATTCATCACTGAGGCCTTGTAACTAAGCTTTCTAATCCACTTGCTCTCTCACTCATATTTTGTTCACAGTGCCATATGGCAATTATATCAACCTATTAGATTTTCAAAACAATAATAATACATTTGTTCTTGACTATCGACAAAATGTTTCACAATATAATCATCATAAAGACTGTTTCCACTTAACAAATACTTACACAATGTATTTACTATGTACCAGGCACCGATTAATCCTCATAACAACTGCATGATGGTAGGACTATTATTAACCCAATTTTATAAAGAGAAAACTGAGACCAGAGAGGTTAAGTAACTCACCCATGGTCACATAACCAGCAAGTGGCAGAGCCAAGCTGAAGCCAGGCACTCTACATCCAGAGTCTCTGCTTTAACCACTATACTGTGCTGCCTCTTAGGATATACATGGTAATGTTGCCATTTTTTAAGACTTAGAAATACAGGCCCAGAGTGCTTAAGAGACTTGCCTAATGTCAGACAACAAGTAACAAGAAGAGCCCGTGCTTTCTCTTTTCCACTTGGGGAAAACCCTGGAAAACACTCAGGCTTTTCCCCAGGAGTGGAGATGAGCAGTATATCAGCATCTGTGTCTAAAGCATCCATTTGGACGGCACGTTGCATATGGGAGCAAGATACAAATCTGAAAAGTACCCTTTGCTACTATATACCTGGATCACCCAGCACCCCCCCACCCCGTTCCATTCAGTCAGTTAACATGCACTAGCCACCTTCTTTATACAGCTTCACTACACATCAGCAGTCCCCAACCTTTTTGGCACCAGGGACCAGTTTCATGGAAGACAATTTTCCACAGATGGGGGAAGGGAGGGAGGGTTGCTGGGGGGCTGGGGGTAGGGGTGGTCAGCAGAGCTCTGCAGCCCGGTCCCTAACAGATCACAGCCCAGTACCAATCCACAGCCTGGGGGTTGGGGACCAGAGGTATAGATAATACA
This sequence comes from Propithecus coquereli, assembly GCF_000956105.1. Classification (NCBI taxonomy): domain Eukaryota; kingdom Metazoa; phylum Chordata; class Mammalia; order Primates; family Indriidae; genus Propithecus; species Propithecus coquereli. The sequence goes on along the minus strand of NW_012147412.1, from coordinate 1,975,740 downwards.
TCAACAAATAAATCCACCTAGAATTTTTAATAAGGTAAGTTTGCCTTCTTTTCCTTTGGCTTCATCTCATTTCAAACCACATGATAACTAACCTCTGCTTTTGGTTGTCCAGAAAACCTTCCCACTGTAATTCCCAGGGAGGGGCAGTCGAGACGTGGGGCATGTGACAGCCGCAGTCACAGCGTGACCTTTGCCCCCATCTCTCTCCAGCATCTATCAACCTCACTCTGCTACTTTGGGTTTCTTCCTTCTCAGAAACCAATGCCCTTACAGTAGAACCCGGGGCCAGAAATACTTGCTTTGGGATTAGGCACAGAGCAGGAGGCAGTGTTTCAGTGTGCAACACTTAACCTAGAAAAGGAACAACTGTTGGCTGATCCCAGCTATACATGAGCACAGCCTAAAGATGTGTGTTGTTACAGTAATCATAAAGGAAGAAAAATTACTGCATTTTAAAAACTCTTCCAGATGCCCAGATTACCTCATCTTTGCAAAGATGTTACGGTTCCCATTAGTCCTACGAAACCATCTTTTTCTCTCCAGGTACACCCCCACCTCCTATTCCGTGAGTTTTTTTTTCTCTTTTACATTTAGGAGGTAGCCTACAATGAAATGAGATTTTTCCACTTCATTCCCTGTTCTGTCCTCTCCTATTAGAAGAGAAAATAGCTTTCCTGCCAGTTTAGATGGCTTTAAACAAACTGTTTTGTCCCTTGCTGAATTATCTTCAGAAATATTTATTACAAAAGTATGTACTCCAGCCCCTTAAGAGCAATCACTCAAACCCTACTAACTCAAGCCCCATCAATAACAGCTCTTGTGAGGGAAATATTTGAATATTATCTGCTCATTTGTAGGAATCTGCTGAAGTGGTGGTTCTTTTTAAGTCTCCACAGTGAGGTATGTTAATTACGCTGGTAATGATGGAAGATTAAATTAAGGGACTAATGAGCTTAGCATGAAAAACACCGGGCAAGCTGGCAGCAGTGAGCAAACGAGAGGGCCGCCCTGCCCTGCCTGCGGAGACGACGCTTCTTTCACGATTCATCTGGCGCTTACGGCCGCCCCATTAGACGACACCACCACGGCTGATGGAGTCAGCTCCGGTCTTTTGCCTCCACCAAGAGGGGTGAGCAGGAGGAGGGGCTCAGAGGCAATAAAGAAGCTCTAAATGAATAAGAACTGGAAACAGAGTGAAGAAAAAAAGAGGCCCAGAGATCGCCTACTTTTTAAAGTATCATAAGTTCATGTCTATATTACAAATACCCCAACACGTTACATCACCCCTAAATCAACTTAAAATGTGTTTTAGAACATGCTATACCTCTATAGCATGTATAATCACTCCAAAGACGTTTTTCTTAATTAGCATCCATAATGACCATCTAAAATAATGAGAATGACACTTATTATATTTACCATCTGGGCAATGTCCAATGAAGAGAATGGGGCTTAGAGTCTGAATTTTAACTTCGTTACTTACTAGATGTGTGACCTTAAGTTATTAAACCCTCTCCTCTGAACATGCTCCCTCATGTTAAAAATAAAAGTTGATAATATCTGTTTCACTGCGTTGTTGAAAGGATTAAATTGGCAACACACGGAAAAGTACATTGAAATCTATAAAATTCCATTAAAATATTAGTGATAATTACTATTACAATTACTATTATTATTATAGTATTAGTTATAATACTATAGCCCTCATCAATAACACAGTATAGTATGTTATTAGTTATAATTACTACTATTATTATAAAATTAAGATAGACCACTTAACTACTTCCTAGGGAGTCTCTTTATATTCAACTTTGACAAACAGATTAAGGAACACACAAAAGCTTATGGGCACCGCTCTGCCCCAACGAATGCTGGTATTTTTCAACGAACAAAGGGATTTCCCTCAAAAAATTGAGCTGACGCAAAATATTTTCCATTTCTATAAAGGGGTAAGGCTATATATAAATGCAGTTTGGATACCAAGCTTAGGGGGAAAAAAGAAACTCTGTGATGCCTGTAATTGCCATTATTTTTCTCCACTAAGAAGAGCCACAAGCCTGGCCACGGGTGGGATCATGACAATGCTTCAGTGGTACCTCAGGAGTCAAAGAGTAGAAACCACCTCTCTTACCTGCCAGGGGACAGGGCACCAGTTCTCCTTCCAGTCGTGCCTCAACATCTCCTCCGCTACAAGTGTCCCCAGAAATCTTCCGGTAGCTGTCACACCCACCCCAAGAGCAAGAGGTCAGAAACATCAAAGAACAGTCTTGAAGGCATCCCAGGTGGGGGCATGTTTCCTGCCCATGGACAACAGATTGCATCATCCACTTCCCTATAGAACTAAGAGGAGGACGTTTAGTCGTCCTGAGCCACTTCTGCTCATAATTAGACCAGGCAGGCCCAAACAATTTAGAGTACTGTCCTGGGCAAGATTTTTAAGTATCTCTTTAATAAACTCTGAAGATATTTCCCCACTGCAGTGGATGATTTAAGATACTCCCAGAGTTACAGAGACACAGGCTTGCAATTTTTTTCTCACTGGAGGTAAAACAGTTTGCAGACATCATACTTTTAAACGTTGCCCAAACTACTTGCAACCTGAAAACTTGGAATTCTAGAATTTATAGTATAAAAGAAAGCCAGGTGGTCCTCTATGTTCTCTTTCTCCATATGCCGATCCCCTGTGAACCTGACATGGCAACTTTCGTGATACCTACCCTCTGGTTCTCCTGTAAGTAGAACCCACAGGACAAGGCACGGGAGGGGAGTATGACTTCCCAGTAAATTCCGGATCTGGAACACAAACCTCTAATGACAAATCTTCACTCATCTTGAAACCGAAGTCACTAAAAAGGCAATTGGGGTTTGTCAAGGCCATTGTTTTACACATTTCAGATATTTCAGTACCAACCCTTCTGGCTTTTCCCATACTTACTATCTATCACTTTTATTATAAGTTATTTAACATGTCCTTTTAAAAAATACTCTTTTTTTTTTTTTACTATAAAGTATATCTTCAAAAGAAGCTTTATATCTGAACCACAATTGGAAAACCACTGTCGTATGTCATAAATAGACAAGAACAATACACATCATGCCAAATCAAAATAATATTAAATTTTAGCTAGGTCCAGTTCCTACTCAAAGACTCTGGGCCTGCCCTTTCTTTGTGAAAAGGAATTCACAAATGTTACAGAATTACTAGCACCCAGTGAGACTTTCTCCTTGACATAATCAGAATTATTAATAGAAGAGAAATTAAAAAACCTTTTTAAAAATTATTTTGACTAAGAGTTCAATGTTATTTAAGGCCATGTTCACAAGCTACCTAAATCATCTTGGGTGTCTCTTCCTGTACTTTGAGATACAGCAGTTTAGTTCACAAGACCTCCTATGGTCTGGAGGTCACACCTGCCACACCTCCCAGCTTGAGGGGCAGCACCCTGGAGTAGGAAGCAGGAGACCCTGGTGGACTCTTGGCTCTGCCTTCAACTGCACACCTTCTCTAGCCACACCTGACAACCCTGAGATGAGGCAGCTGTGTATGCACTTTCCAAGGCCCTGCCCAAGCTGTAAATTCCATAACTCAAAAGGATTTTCCATGTTCGTTTGCTCTACCAGAAAAGCTATGTTTACTCTATTCGGTTCAACCAAATACTTATTAAACATTTCCCATATGAAAAGTATTAACAGATATGGGGCAGCCATAATCCACGTTGAGCAATTTGTTGAGGATTATTCAAAAGGCAGCAGTCTGACAAACTGTTTATATCAAACAGGTCTCACTCATTACATCAGTTCATGTTTACTGAATGGCTACTTTAAATCTTTTTAGGGACTGGGTGAAGCTTTAGCCAATTACTTATTTGCCTCTAGCAGCAAAGCACCCTTCTTGGGCAGCTTTCTTCGACTGTAGGTCATGACCTAGTGGACGGTGAAAGCACTTGGGAAATCCAACACCAGCTTCCTTCCCTCCCAGAAAAGAACAGAAGATTGCAAACTGCATCACACATTTAAAAGTAAATGCTGTCCCATAAAACTTTTGTTTTAATTATGTGTGTGTAGGTATCCGCATATGCATATAGGTGTAGGTACAGGGTCATACTAGAAAATGTATTGCTTACTAGGGTTTGCAGTCAAGAATTTGAAAGCCACGCAATTTGGCAATGTGGTGAAATATAAAGATGTAAAAGAAACTACTCCTGAAATCAGGGGACATATGAGCCAACAACTGGGCTTCCCAGTGTGGTATGACATGACTATCAGAAATATCCTGATCTTCAAATACAGTTGTCACCAGCACCTGAACTAATGGACAGATACTACAAGCTCTCATCTCATTTCCTGTTGTCCCTCTTGGGACTGTTTCCCTTCTCAATGCCATGGTCCAATCCCATCGAATGCCTCCAAGCACCACACAGGCAAGCTGGCTCCTTTCTGGCAGTTATAGCAAGCACAGGAACCACCGGGGAGGGCCTGAAACCAATACACCCTCTACCATTCTCTCGGGGTCATCACCCTCACCATCTCATTTGGCCTGCAACCCAGCTCCGTGAGGGCAGAGCAGGTGGCTTTACTGGTCTGTAATAAAAAGACTCGGCACACAGCGGGGAAAAGCATCCAGCAGGTTCCAGTAAGCCAGACAGGGTAGGCATGGTAGACCAGTAGGAGCAAGGCCAGCTTACCCAGGAAGGCACACCAAGCTCCATCTGTTTTTTGTTTGCTGAGGAGGTTGGGAGAGGGGGAGAGGTACAAAGGAAAAAGGAAGATCTGGAAGATCTGAATGTTTGTTATTTTAAAAAAAAAAAAAAAAAAAAAAAAGTCTAAAAGTGGTCATGAAAGAAAAAACCCCAAAGATTCATTGGATTTTCTTATATATTTTCTAATTAGTCTGAGTTTTATTTTGAAGTGCCTATTGGAGATAGAAAAGGGGGCGAGAGAGGGCCCTGTAGTCTTTTCAGGGGTTAGGGCCTCTGCAGTCTCAATCCAGTCCAGGGAGAGTGGCCCCCAGCTAACAAAGCTCTCAGATTAGCTCACAAGGTGGGGTGCTAAGAAGAAAGAAGGGGCAAAGAGCACTGAGCTGACGTCACTGGGAACACCAAACGGCTCCGTGCTTTTGCCGTCAAAGTGTCTGTGTCGTTACCTTTCAAAGGGAAGGACTGCCCTGTACGGTCTCAGCCTTGCTGCTGGAAGGGCGAACTTGCAAATAAGCAGCACCAGTGTCACCAGGGAGCTTGACGGTGGAACTGCAGGCCCCAGAACTGCTGACTGAGGCAGAGACTGCCTTTTAACCAGACTCCTGGTGCTTCATATGCACATTAAAGTTTTAGAAGCACTGGTCTTAGAGCAGAAGTGGTCAAATCTGGTTCCTCTGGTTGTTTTGTAAATAGGTTTTTATTGGCTCACAGCCACGCCCATTCATCTATAGCTGCTTTCATTCACCTATGGGTGCTGCCATGGGCCCAGTTGAGTAGCTGCAACAGAGATCACAGAAACCATATGGTCTACAAAGCCTAAAACATTCACTGTAGGGCCCTGTTCTGACCTCTGGTCTAGAACACATCAGAGTTTTCTGGCTTTGGTCAAGACAAGTATGGCTGCTCAAAGCAAAATTTAGTTCCTTTGTGCCTTGGCAACCACTGAAATATAAGTTCTGTGTTTATCGTTTACGTGCAATACCCACGCTCTTTTGAAGCCCCTGCCTAACCTACAACTATTTCATGTTCATGTTCACTTATACACTCTAGGGACCGTCTAGGAGCTCTGAGTGCCTATGTGCGCTGCTGCCAGAATCATCTTCCCATAGCTAAGCTCTGTTCAGAGCATCACTTCTCCTCAAAAGCCTCCAAAGACCCCTGGCATATAGGGCAAGGTCCATTCCCTTCAGGGTCTCTACCTGTCCCGTATTCTGTCTTTTCAGCTTCATCTCCAATCACTGCCACTGCTTCATACACCAACAAGGCCTCCAAACTAAACCACCAACATCTGCTGCCCCCCACCTGCCCATTGCTGCCACATGGTCTAGAATGCTTCTGTCCACATCTCCAGACGCTCCCTTAGAGTCCATCTCAAATAGTGCTGCTCCCAAAAATGTCACAATTCCCCAGCAGCAAATCATAGCCCTCTCCTTCCTTGCAAGAATCACGATAAAAGCACCAGTTCCTCCTGTAAGGCACCTGCTGCCCTCCACCTCCCGTCCCAGTTATCTATACATAGGTCACTCCTCCTACTTTTAATATTCTCAGCAGTGCCTTGGATATTTTGCTCAAGGAATAGTAAATGAGGCAAAAATATATATATACTTCCAGCACTTGAAGTTTCCCCCCAAAACAAATATATATATACACACACACACACACACACACACATATACACACACACATACATATATGTAAATACACACACACACATACCCTTGTTTCAAATAAAGAAATAAATCCCCTCTCGAATGGGGGGCCTAAGGAAAAGGATTTGCCTATAATGGAATTTGTCACATCTTCCCTTTTTGGGTTACCCTCGTAGAAACAAATCCCAGAGCTATCTATTCCTGAATAAATAACTGTAGCTCCCCCAGTCATAACACGTCTACCATGTCACATGGCTGTAAAGCTAAAGAGGACAACTTACGTAAAAGGTGCCTCCCATAGTTTCTGGCACATAAAAGACACTTAATAAATATTTGTTTCCTTTCTCCCCTTCCCTTCCTCAGGGGAAGGGATCGTGGCCTGATCTGTTCCCCCATACTGCTGCACTGCTGAGTGAATAAAACACAACTAATTCCCTAGTCATTGAAAAACTCACCATTCATAGTCCTCCCGCGTGCAGGAGCAGTTGGACACAACAACTGGCCTGTCGAAGTCTTCTCCATTAAAGCACGTTGCATGGGGCGTCCTCCGTTTGAAAACCGTCTTGTGTCCTAGCAAACACTCATTCCCCCGCTCATCGGACGGGGACCACAGCTTGTAGTCATTCTCTGTGCAGGGAACCCCTGAGGAAAAGAAACAGAGCAGGAAGCATTAGAGGCAGGCCTGCGTGGGGCTTCCTGTCATACCTGCCCCTTGGCTGAGTCCTCCACTTCCTGTGCATCCTATTGCTGCCCCATGAGCACACAGACCTCAGGAGCCACCCCAAGCCTCTAATGGGCTGGCTTTGAAGCTGGGCAGCAGCGATGCAAGTGAAAATGGTACTACCTGAAATGCAGGCATCCATTTGAGAAAGCTGGGAAGAAGTAAGCCACCTTGGGGCACTACCCAAACTTCTGAAATAGTTCAGGACGGTCAGCAGTTCCCTTTAGAAACAGCTACTCAGAAGTGTTTCTCTCCTAGGGAATCAGGGAAAGGCTGAAGCCTTGATGGGCGGTGTCACTCAGGGGTATTGTTCCCTGCCTGCTCCCTCGGGCAGGGTGGACACATCCGGAAATGTGGCCAGAGAGCGAAAGAGAGTTCACTTGTCCTATTTGGAGGCACAGGGTCTTCATGCAAAGAGGCTGAGAAACAGCTGGACACTGACACTGTCACTCCAGCTGCCCACACTCACTCAAAATGTAAGTGGAGTGCTTTCTACAGGAATCCAAATATACCTATGTCTATATTGGTACTTTGTGTCTTCAGTCAGATTAAACATGACCCGAGGATGACACACAACTGTCAATTCAATACCAGGCATGTTGGCAAACTTATTAAACCCCGACTGACCATAAGGCTATCGGTCTGTCCAGCAGGTAGAGTCCTGCACGGGACAAGTTCCTGTTAGTAAGGACATTATAATCTAGTTGATGGAAGATGACACACACAGAGGAACAGACACAAATTTACAATTCAAGGCATGATGAGTATGCTTATGTGCTGGGCGGCATGGAGAAGAGGGGAGTTATCTTCTGGTTGGGGCATTAGCAGCAAGTGTGTTGGACCCTGAAATATGAAAAGGATTTCAAATAGTGAAGACTGAGTGGGTGGGGCTCAGAAGGAACCGGGTGCATTCTGGGTAGCTGGAATAATGTTAGTCAGGGATGAGGAGGAGGAAAGGGCAGGGTAACATGGGGAGGCAGGGAGAGGATGCTGAAGTTTCCCTTCTCCGTGCTTATTTACACATCTAATGTCTAGACCAGCAGATCACAACTAGATCCTAGATGGCTTTGAGAGGACCCTGCATCACTTGGTACACTGACATATAGACAGTAAGGCATCCTCCCTGATTATGTCCAACTGGACTAATGATTTGGAAAAATGTCTTTCATTCATTCATTCATCCATCCATCCGTATACTCAACAGACATATTATTAAACCTACTATGTGCCAGGAACTGCACAGGGAAACTAAGATACAAAGAATAACACACAGTCCTATTAAGAAGAACTGAGCAAATCCTCAATTACCTCCCTGTGATTTTTGCTAAGTTGTATGTGCCATTTCCCCCAGTGAATCACAAGCGCTTTTCTCATCTGGGGCTTTGCACACAACAGGTAGTCAATAAATATCTATGTGAAAAAGACCATGGAGGCAACAGCTTACCCAAGGCATCCGTGGCATTGACCTGGAGGATCAGCCAGCTATGGACATTCTCTTTGTTCGAGCCAAAGATGGTGAAGACAGTGCTCTTCTCCCCAGGTTCCGTGAGGAGGCCGTACACAAACAATGGCTTCTCAGAGAAGACGAACGTTTTCCATGTCTCCCCTTCATTGGTACTGTATCTGCCAAAATGCAAGTAAAACAATCCTTGCTGTTAGTATCTCTAAGGCAAGGGCTTGGTTTCCAGACAACATTCACCATTAACAGGAACCAGGGCTCCTTGGAGAAATGGCTAATCCTGGGCTAAAGCAGGCAAAGTTTAAGGCTGTGCCAGCAAGCAAGGAAGAGCTCAGAGACTAAGGCAGTCATCTCAAAGGACATAGGAGCCAGCTTTGTGGGGCTCCCACTGGCCAAATCTAGGAAAATTTAAACATAAAAAAGAAAAATGATGGTAACAGACTGTACATTGAATAAAAATAGGGCATGGGTCTCTAACGATACTAAGAGAGGAGCAAAGGAGGGAATTTTTTTCTCATATTAGAATACCACCTAACAAAGGCTGACGACAGTAACAGAATGAAAAAACTTACCATTCTGTAAAACCCACTGTAATAACCAAATCAGACAAGGGTCACCATGGCATGCTAAAACCACTGGGGGAAAGTAGGGGGAGCCAGGATGTTCATATGGTCTAAAGATATCAACCCATAGAAAAATCATTCACTACAAAGGGGGAAATGTACATTTACAGAGGACAATCTGGGTGTCACAACCTTAACCAAACTCAGCATCACCAACAGTGGGACAACTCGACATTATGTTTCCACTGAATAAAGCATTGAGACTAACACCTCATCTGTGTCCAACTATACATCATCTATACAACTGGATAAATCCAAAATGTGGGACATCCTACATGACAACTGCTCTGGATTCTTCAAAAATATTAAGGCCATGAAAACCAAATAAACAAAAAAGGCAGAGGGCTTGTTATAGATCAAAAGAGACTAAAGAGGTGTCACAACAAAATGCAAACATAAGCAAATTTGCAATGTGTAAATCCAATCCAGGATTCAGTTCAGGATGGACTAAATCCTGGATTGTGCAGGGGTGGGTAGGGAGGAACTGCCATAAATAATAATAGGATCCATAAAAAATATGGGACAATTGAGAAAATATAAATATAGTCTGTAAGTAATAGTGAGCTTATGTTAATTTTCTTAGGTGTGATAACGCCTTTGTGATTATGTGGGAAAATGCCGTTATTTACTGGAGATACATATTTAAGTAGTTAACCGTGAAGGAGCATGATGTCTGCAACTTTCTTTCAAACGATTCAGCTAAAAAAGAACAGATAGGATACCTAATAGAACAGATAAATAGATTGAAGTAGAAGTAAAGTAAGGTTGGGCGTGGTGGCTCACACCTGTAATCCCAGCACTCTGGGATGCCGAGGCAGGAGGATTGCTTAAGTTCAGGAGTTTGAGACCAGCCTGAGCAAGAGCAAGAGCAAGAGCTCATCTCTACTACTAAAATAAAAGAAAGAAAGAAAAATTAGCTGGGCACAGTGGCACAGGCCTGTAGTCCCAGCTACTTGGGAGGCGCAGGCAGGAGGATCGCTTGAGCCCAGGAGTTTGAAGTTGCTGTGAGCATGATGATGCCACTGCAATCTGGCCTAGGCAATTAGAGTGAAACTCTGTCTCAAAAAAAAAAAAAAAACAAACATTAAAGTAAATTAGGATAAACAGGATATATAGATAGATTATAGAAGTAAATTGGCAGATTTAACAATTAGTGACCCAGGTAAAGGTTACATGGTGTTTATATAGCTCTTCCAACTTTTGCGTAGTCTTAAAAATTAAAAGTAAAAAGTTGGAGAAACAGTATATCCCAGGAAAAGTCTCTAAGACAGACTATATCAGAACAGGGAAGCAAGCACTTGAAAAAATAATCAGCACTTAAGTAATTGTACTAATTTTAAATTATCTTTTGGACTGAACAAGGGGGTGAGGGGGGAGGAAAAATACCTGCCTGATACTTGCTTCATCATCCAGGGAGCAGCTGAGGTGCTCAACATGAGAAACACTCAATTAGAGCTTTCTTTAGAATCACGGAGCTACTGGGTCTCTTGTAAATCCTAATTATATACATAACATTTTCTTTCACCCTTCCTGTGTTTTGAGATTTTAGTTTTACTCCCTCAGGATGCTAACACTTGACATAAATCCTTTTTCATGACAGCACTCCATTCAAACACTTCTTCTCAAATTGAGATTACTAAATTGACACTTCTACAAGAAGGCGAGGGGTTAAACCAAGTGGTAAGGTTACAAGGCAACACAACGAATGTCAATGGGAGACTAAGAGATCTCTTCTACAGATATTTAAAAGAGTAGAAATTCTCATCTCGCCTGCTTTTGGTTTAAACGAATTTCAAAGCAGATTTTTGGAGATGTTAACTCATTCAAATTCCCTCCTTGTACCAGCGTAAAGACTTAGTACCACCTTTTAACAGAGTTGGCCCATTATCCAGACCCAATGGTAGCTATCCACCCGCCCTGTGATAATGCTGGAGTCCATCTACTTGTACCTTGCCAACTTAACTCTATTCAAGAGCTTCTCAAACTCAAGATCACCTAAAGAAATAAACCATCCCATTTCTTGAGAGGTGCCCAGAGGATTCTAACAATCACTCATTAATGAAACCAACAAGCAGGTGCGTGACCAAGCACAGCCTTGTATTTGAGAATAAACCACACATTTAGAACGTGGTGCTTTTTCAGAATTTTAGGGAAAGGGCAGTCCTATTATCAACTGCAACAGTTAAGGGAACATCTGTTTTGGACCGAATGCTGACCCCTAAAGGAGAATCTGTGTTGGTGAAGAGAAAGTGACAAGAACCTTGTAAGAAAACAAACCATCAGCCTGACCAACATAGTGAGACCCCGTCTCCACAAGAAAAAAATTATTTTAAATTAGCCAGGCATGGTGGCATGCACTTGTAGTCCAAGCTACTACTCAGGAGGCTGAGGCAGGAGGATCGCCTGAGCCCAGAAGTCTGAGGTTGCGGTGAGCTATGATCACATCACTGCACTCCAGCCTGGGTGACAGAGTGAGATCCTGTCTCAAAAAAAGAAAAAGAAAACAAACCCAGTCATCTTTGTATTCTTAAGTTGTGAAAGAGGCACAGGGCCCTAGCCTTTAGGAATGGAGAATTCAAACTGTTCAGATAAAAATATAGATATAATCCCATGGCCAAAAACTATCAAGAGGATAGGAAGGTCAGAAAATGTAATAATATAATAAATCACAGATACTTTAAAAGAAGGAAGCAGTGGTAGATGCCCCACTTATGACTCTAATGTGTAGCTACACAGAAAGGTTCTTGACAAGCTCAGGTTTTTAAAGAATATGTTCAAGATGGGGAAAAAGTCACATAACCAAGGGTAAAAAATTAAAGAGCAGTAGTAACTGCTAGTTAATTCTAAATGTAATTTTTATAGCTAATAGTCTATTGGAATAGTAGCCAGATACCTCACGTTCAAAATGAATCAAGGACTATGTTTCAAATTACCAAAATAATTGGTAGATTGGTGGCTTGGTTACTTATTAAGTTCTATAAAGAATTAGAGAGAAACAGGATCATTGTTCTGATAACCAATAGTATAAATAATAACAGATACAATTATCAATAAAAAAGATATATATATTCATTCATTTATGAAAACCATCACCCAGTTCTGCTTATCTTTATTAGACCTTTGAACTGCAGAATATCATGCTTCTTGGCTAAATGGAAAAATGTGAACAAATATAGACTTCATTAGTAGAAATTTTTAAAAAATAACCTAGCAGTAAAGCTGGGTCTCCAAAAAAAAAAAAAAAAAAACCCCAAAAAAACCACACAAAAGAATCTTTATTTTGCTTTTATCATTATCAAAAAGAATGATCTTCAAACGGAACAAGGTTAAAAAAAAAAAAAAAAAACAGAAGTTAAAGGAAAATGAGTACAAAATAAATTCTAGGGAACTGAGAGCTTTAAAGATAGGATGATTACAGAGTGCCTTTTAATAATCTCTAGAAGAATCGTGGAGAACAAAGATCTCAAAGACTAGACTAGGAAGAATGGTTTTACTTCCCTGAAGAAGAAAAGGTGGTTTCAAGAATGGATTATGAAACAGGTGATTTGAGAGCACTTAGAAGAAAAGGAAGTCAGGCTGGGACTGTTATAGAAATGGTTTTACACACAAGTCATAACAAACTAATCCCATTTCTTTTTCTCATGATAATTCCTGATTTGAAGAACAGGATAATGATACAGAACATTCTTTTTTTCAGGAAGATCTCTGTGGACCACACAGTTAGATAAAATTCACTGCTGGTGCAACAAACAAATCCCAAGTGTGCTGACGTATGTTTTGATCTCAACCCAGAATGGGTCCTCTAGTTCTCACAGAGCGTAACACACGTGTCAATGATCTGGATGGGGATCTGGAAGGTGAATCTACCAAATTTGCAAAGGGCACAAGGCTAATTGTCCACATTATACACTAAATGCTAAAAACAGGATTCAAATCAAAAGAATAAGCAAAAACGAGAGTAAAAACAAAGCTCTACATGTAGTTTCGAAAACCTGTCTGCTCAAATACAGGATGGGGAACATCTGGTCTTTAATGAGATCCATAAGAAAAAAGGATCTCTCAGTTTTTTAGTTAAATTGAACTCAGCCCACTGATACAGGTTACAAGATGAATAAATCTCAAAATTATTATGCTGAGTAAAAGCAGCCAAATACAAAAAATACAAACATATGAAATTCTGGAATAGGCAGGACTAACCTACAGTAAAAAAGACCAGCCATTGCCTGTAATTGGGGTGGGAGGGTGGGGGTGGGGAGCATGACTAGGAAGGGGCACAGGGTATTTTCTGGGGTGATGGAAATGCTCTACATCTTCTCATGCATCCTTCAGAAGTAATTAAATGGTATATTTAAGATCTGAGCATCTCGTGGTATATAAATGACACCTTAATTTTTTAAAAAAGTAGGAGCCACTAGTTTGAAATGGCTGTCAAAAATATGAACACAGTCTGAGGCTTTTATTAACAGAAATAGAGTATCCAGAATCATGTAGCTATTAATCCCAATGTCTTCTGCATGTCAGCCTACCGGGGTCAGATGCAAGCCCCACATTTTAAGGCACCAACATCATGAGACAGACCTAAAGGAGAACCCAGAAGGTGGAGATTCAGGAGTCTACAGCATATGAGGAAAGGAGCGGGGATGTTCGCCATGGAATGGCAGATGCTAGAAGGACATGGACGGGGTCCTTAAATATCTGAAAGGCTTTCTGGTAAAAGGAAATGCCTGTTGTGTATCTCCACGAAGCAGAACTAAGCCCACTGCATAAAAGCTAGAGGGAGGAGAATTTGGGCTCTCTTACTAGGAAACTTTCATTCATAAATGAACAATTGAAGAAATGAACAACAAACTGTCCCAAAGAGAAACAGAAGCACCTTTTGATGTATACGGCAAATTCCTCACTACTTGAATTGTTCAAGCAAAGACTGGATGACCATCTATCAAAGACGGCGTAGAGAAAATTCTTGCAAAGGGTGGCAAAAGGCTGAACCAGATGATATCACGTGCCCAGACTCCTGCTGGACACTTCTCCTTGGACATGCCGCAGCCTCTTCAATCCCACTAGTCCACGCCTGCACTCAGGATATTGCCCTGCAAGCCAGCTCCTTTACCTCCGCTTTCCTGTGAGTGGTACAGTCAGTTCCCCTGTCACTCCGGGATAGTCAGAAATCTTGTCCCGCAGACCTAGCCCTCGAACCCACCCCCACGCCATCTCTCACTCCAGTCGGGCTCCACTCAAATTCCCCCTCCTCGTTCTGCCAGAGCCATCTTTCCATAATGCAAATCTAACCATGCCACCCCCTATTGAAAACCCTCAAAGACACTCTACCACCTCAAAAGCAAAGTTTAATCTCTTTAGTAAGGCACAGGTAAGGTCCCCTAGGACCAGCATCTACATCCATACACCTTACCTCAAGCCTCCTTTCTCACCGCTCCCCCCGGGAATTTGCATTCTATTAACACTAAAGAGCCTGCATTCTACACTGACTCCTGCTGCCCCCACTTTGCTCCAGGTGTCTCTAACCCTGGAAAGGCATTCCGGTCTTGTTTTCACACTTTCAGTCTCATCCTGGTCTCCCAGACAGCACTGGCTGGACCTCACTCTGCCTCCCACTGAGCCCTGTGATCACCTCGATCTCACACCCTTCTCTCTGAGTGACCTGATCCTGGGAGCGTTTTCCACCAGACTGCCATTCACCAGGAAAAGATCTCTTACTCGCTTTTCTGTCTCTGGTACCTGGCACCTTTCCTAGCACACAGAGGGGCACTAATTAATTTTTTAACCCTGTCTCTCCATTTCTTGACAGTTAAGAGATGGTAAGAAGAACACCTGCTCCTCTATACCTCAAGAGGCGGAAGGAGGGGTTAGAATGAAGTAGGGGCCACTCTGTTTGCGCGCACTGGTGGGTGTTACTACTGGTGGCAGGCGCTGCAATCGAGTGAAGAGGTGAACTGCCACCTCCCACATTCTGGGACGTCCAGGAAAGACAGCTGCTCTGCTTTGTGGACTCTTTGCAGGGGCTCTTCAGGATTCCCAGAGTGCATCCCTATGAAATCGGAAACCTCCTTACAGAAAAGATCCTTGGCAAGTCCAAAATATCACTAGTAACTACCAATACTATCATCATGCTGACCCGCAAACTGCCAAGAAGAAACAGAAATTGATCTCGTCTTTCAGGACTGAGCCAACAAATTTGTGTTTGGATCTTTCTTGGTCAGGGTGCAAAAACACAACCCCTTCTCTGAAGCACGCTGATTATACACAAGAAAAAGATACTGCTCCTATGCATCCTGGGCAGGTTCGCAGCACCAGTGTGCTAAATGAACGAGTAAGTGAATCCCTAGCGCAGGCTCACGTTTACTCATTTCAGACATGTAGACACAACAGCAAAACAAAGCGTTCCACTTCTCGCTCTCAGTTTCAATTAACAATAACAAAGGTAACAGTCTCAGTGGAGAATCACTGCAGAAGCCGAAACAAGTAACAATCAACTCTTAGTTATCTGTGCTAATCAGGGAGAGAAAGACATGAATAATTTAAAAGAACAACCAAAACACACACACACACACACACACACACACACACACACATACAAACCCCTCTTATTTTAAGCAATGTTTCAACTTCTGTCCCCACTACCTCTTATTTGAGTTACTGACGTTATTTTACTTGGCTTTCCTCCAGAAAGATGGGTATCAGGTCAGCAAGCCCCCTTTCAAAACAAGACCCGCTCCCAGCCTGTCTTTCCAATTAGCTCAGAAACATCACAGAGCCCCAGGAGGCCCGAGCAGCTCCCGCACAGTGCCCCACTCAAATAGTGCCCCACTCGCCTTTGCGTCCTTGGTATCTAGTACGACATCTGGTTCATTGCGGATATTCAACAAATGTTTGTGTAATTGACCTGAAATGATTCCTAACAGAAATGTGCTCAAGTTCCAGCCAGGGCACTAACTCCTGACTAATCACTTATTCCCTTGTGTGAAAACTGAGCAAGATGGGCTGGGTCATTTCCGGTGCCTCCTGGGCACCACCAGGTTGCACACATCCAGGGAGCCCCTACTCACATTTCTGCTCCAGGGATTGTCATTTACACAGAGCACAACAGCAGTGGTCTCCCGTGGAGTTGTGCAACTGGCACACTACCCAGGTTCCTTTCAGTTTTATAAATAAGTAAAAAAAAAAAAAAAAAATAAGCAATCTCAGAAGACTAAGTATGCATGATCTATTTCAATTCAATATTTGCTAAGTGCCTACTAATAGGTATAGAGCAGAAATACTTATCTACAAAGGCCTTACTAACAAATTGAAGAATTCAGGCAAATGATGAAAACGTAACTAACAAAAGGAACCAGGGTATGATCAATGCCGAATTAACCGGACAGCCCATAAATGCTACGAGACACAAAGGAGAGATCACTGTGGTTGGAGCAGCCAGATTCAGAAGGGGCCTGAAGCTCTACCAACAACAGAAATCCAGTTTTGTCAGAAGCAGCCTCCATTCATGCATGGGCACCACAGTAAATCACCACTGTGGTTTAAGGATATCAACTCACTTCAATATTATTTCCTGCTTTTCAGAGCAGCAGGAGGAGAAGCAAAACACCTCTGTGAACAACACACTGAGTAAATGCCAGGTGGCTACCCAGATTCAGGCCAAGCTCAGGCTGGTATCTGGGACACATGCACCTGTCAGTACGAGGCCTGTATGTATTTTCACGTTTGCAAGTGATTTATTTGAACCGTGTGTACAGACACCTCGAAATGATCTGTACAAATAGAGGAACGCTACAGTGTCCACGATCCCCCAAAGTCTACAACCCCGAAGTCATTTTTAAATGTCTGGGGAGGGCACTATGATTTGTTGGCAGCAGGTTTATTTTCCTGATCGTGTTTTGCTGCAGCTAGTGCAGAATGACGCTGCGTTCCCTGAGCACATATGCACCGACAGATGGTGTAAGAGGACTAAAATCACGCTCGGGCCTTCAGAGGAGCCAGCTTGGAATGCAAATGTGATCTGTAGAGAAGTTAAACAAGGAAAATCGAGAACGGACTCTAAAATCCGAGAGCCATGCAAAGAATGAAATGCAGTCCTAGGAAGCCAAACTATGTCCCCTACGTGTCTTTCACACATAGCAGGGTACCAACTACTATTGTTTGCTCACTTATCTTACAGTAAGAGGGTGGGGTGCTTGAGGGTGGGGGACAGCACCCTATTTATCTTTAGATACACAGTACCTGGCATGATTAGTGCTTGCTAAATGCATGAGATGAGAATTAAATTAGTGGATATATAAATGACAGCATAACTGTGAGAAGCGCTGTGCTTTGTGACAGTCATCCTCTGAGCAAACACCAATCTGAATATGGATACAGAATGTGGCATACAAACAGGGCGTCTTCTGACTCCTGCCTCTAAAGAAACAGCTGACCAGCGCTACGCTGAACAGAGAACAGCCAGGTGGAAAGCTAAATGCCAGTGCTCTGCCTCTTCCTCCCTCAGCACATGTCAAATTAACTACAGGGGAAAACTCAGCTGCTATGATCTCTTTTCCCCAACCACCCACCTCTCTGTTTCTAAAAGGAGCAAAGGAAAAGAAAGCTTTTCCTTGCATTAAACAAGATGATTACAGAGGCCCTCTCAGCCTCCTTCGGTAATCTATCTAATGGGTTCAGCTCAAAAACAGGGACAAGTTAGGGCCAGTCTGCCCTGACCTAACGTTAACTGTTTGAGAACTCAGACAAAAGTCATCAAAGGACTGATTCTGATAAAATCAAAACTTAAAAGAGTAGAAGTTACAAACTCCTGATATTTTTGCTTTTCAAAACAATATATGGCAAAGAATATGTG
This sequence comes from Propithecus coquereli, assembly GCF_000956105.1. Lineage (NCBI taxonomy): Eukaryota > Metazoa > Chordata > Mammalia > Primates > Indriidae > Propithecus > Propithecus coquereli. The sequence goes on along the minus strand of NW_012147412.1, from coordinate 1,957,743 downwards.
ACATAATCTAAAGACCCAAGCTTTAACCCTGCCTCTGTCACTAACAAATGGGAAGACCCTGGGAAAGTTACTTCACCTTGCTCAGCCTCAGTTTTCTCATCTGTAAAATGAAGCCGTTAACTCCAAGTAGCCCTTCCAGCTCATCTATGAGAACCTTCCAAAACCTCACATAGCACAGCAAAAGTCAATCGGCTAGCAAGTCACACGCATTCTGTAAATTATTGCTCCTGTATTACTTATTCATTAGTCATTCTATGAGTAAAGCTGTGTGTCACTCACAAAGCAAAGAAAGAGAAATTAAAGAGTCTCTAGTTTTTTTTTAGTCATTATTAATTATTTATATAGAGTTGTACTTTTCCAAATCAATAAAATGATTTTGCTTGTTCCCCACAATACCCCTAGAAAGGGGGTATTGAAAGGACAGGGATACAAAGGACGGTTTGTTATTCCCATTTTACAGATAAGGAAAGTTTAAGTAATTTCCAGAGGTCACAAATTGTGCTACCAACATGCTAATGCTGTAGAAAGATAATTTATTTATAATCACAGACATAAATTTCTGGGAGAACAGTCAGATGTTAGAAGACTTAACCAGAGGCACTTACTTCAGCTCGTTGGTCTCCGTGCCCTGGGCAATGGCCATGATGATTCCTCCGTGGTCCCCCCATGTGTAGTAGTGAGGTCCCGGAAGTGCCTGAAGAGGAAAAGCCAGTGCTCATGTCACTGCTGTGAAGGTAGCTGTGCAGAAGCCATGTAAATGCACGTGCGCGCACACACACATTAGCAATCAAGCATTTGAATACGATTGTTCAGTTTATAATACACACTCACATACATTATCTCATCTGCTCCACACGATCCTAGGGATAGGCAGAGCAAGGTCTGGTATCCCAATTTTTTTCCCAAATGAAGAAACAAGGGGTTAATACTAACATGGCAAAGTGTGAACAGCAGAGGTAAGACTCAAGCCCAAATCTTTGACTCTCCCCAACACATGATTAAAAATTAACCAACTAGGGTTGCAGTTCTACTATGACAGGATAAGCCCCCTACAGCCCATCCTTCCTGCTAATTACAACTAAAAATTCTGGGCAAAATACAAAAAGCAACTTCCAGAGGATGCTGAAAAGTAAACAAAAGCAGGAGCTTATGGAAGGGATTTAAAACCAGGAGAAGCTACGCACACAGTTGTGGGTTTCCTGGCATGGCTTTGCCCTGAGGGAAAGCCCCAGTCATGGAATACACCTCAGTCCTAGTCAGAGAACTGAACTTTCTGCCAAAAGAACCAGGAAAAGGAGCCCCTGCAGGCTGGGGAAAATGCAGATGGACTCCCAGAGGGGTAGTGTCAAAAAAGTAAATCAAATTCTGTGTATGAACTTACGTAAGCCTCAGCCTAACCCCTGATCTATACATGTTTATGCCCAAACCAGCAGAACAAAGGTTTAGCACACTAATCTGAGATTTGAACTATCACCCACAGAAAGCAAGACAGAACAGTCAGAACCTAACAGGCCAATTACATACTTTAAAAAAAAAAAATTCCTCCAGAAGATGATTTAATTTCATGTATTTCATTCACATGTCCAGAATACAAACCAAAACTATTCAACATATAGCCTACAAACATATCTATAAGATGTGTCCAATTCTCAAGGAAAAAGAAAGTCAATAGGCACCAATCCTAAGATAATTCATATATGGGACTTTTAAAACAGCTATTATAACCATGTTCCATGAAGAAAAGAAAAACACATGTGAAATGAGCAAAAGATAAGAATTCTCCCCAAAGGAGTGAAAACAGCTTTTCAAAAATGAACCAAATAGAAGTTTTATTAACAGAAAAATACAGTATCTGAAATAAATTCACTGATGGGCTCGATATCAGAGCAGAAATGACAGAGGAATTAGTGAACTTGAAGGTAAATACAGACCAACAGCAACTATCCATTCTGAAGAACATACAGGATTATTGAACTTCCTATTACAAAACGGTGGCATAGAGGCGAGCTGGCTTCTCTTCCTCACACCAAAAAAACCAAAGCAAATATACAGCCCCAAGATCTTCATCAGCAACAACCCAGAACTCAAGTATAAGAAAGAGACAGTTCCCGGGGCACAGAGAAGTGGAAAAACTGAGCGGAGAGTCGGAGAACCGGACTTCCATATCCACGACACTCTTCCCCCTCATTTGGCCAGGCACCAACTGCACGGAAAATCTCCCCTCAACTCAAAGTTCCTACACTGAAAAAAGTGAAATTGAGGCGCTGAACCAGCTTCCCCACGTTCTTGGGCTCTCTGGCAGGAGATCTGTCCTTTCCTTAACCTACGGGTAGCATCGTAACTGCCTGAAGGAAGAAACATCCCGGAGGAGGTGGGATTACCATCTCCAGCCCTGAAATTCTGCTCTGTGCCTTGGACAAAGGAGATGCCAAATCAGAGCGGCTGTAGGAGGATCGTTACCCAGGACACAAACCCCTAGCCATTATCTGGTTATCCCACACTGCTGGGATAATCCCTTTGGGACCTCCTCCATCTGGGACAGGCAGTGCTCTAATCATTTACCAGAGCAGAGGTGAACCTGCGCTTAAGGCGCCACCTAGAGCTGAAAAGTAGGCAGCCACCTAGCAGGGAGGATTCACTAAGCAAACACGTTCAGTAAAAACCAAAACGTTTTCCAGAATAGACCATATCTTAGACCACAGTCAGAGTCTAGTATAAATAACTAATCCTTCAGTGCAAAGACACAGATGTGTGCCCACAAGAAACAACGGCAAACAAGGAACCGTGACCTCCCCCAAAGGACAAAGCAAAAATCCACTGACTGACCCTAATGAGATGGCAATTTGTGAGCTGTCTAACCAAAAATTCAAAATTGTATTTTTAAGAAAACTCAGTGATCTCCGAGAATAACACAGAAAAGCAATTCACAAATTCATCAGAAAAATCTGATAAAGAGATTGAAATAATAAAAAAGTCAAACAAAACGTGGAACTGAGAAGTATATTTGCTAAACTGAGAAATTCTTTAGAGGCTCTCAACAACAGAATGAACCAAGTAGAGGAAAGAATCAGTGAGCCTGAAGATACACAGAGGAGAAAAAAGAAAAAATAATGAAAAAGAATAAATACCATTACAAGATACAGAAAATTATCTCAGAAGACCAAATCTAAGAATTGTTGGTGTTCAGAGAGAGCTGAGCAAGAGCAATGGGGAGATATAATAGCTTATTCAAAGAAACAATAACAGAAAACTTTTCAAAACTTGAGAAATATATAAATATCCACGTACAGGAAGATCTTAGAATACCAGGCAGATTCAACCCAAATAAGACTATCCCAAGGTATTTAATAATCAAACTCTCAAAGGTCAAGGACCAAGAGAAGATCTAAAAGTAATGAGAGATAAGAAGCAAATAACAAGTAAAGGGGCTCCAATTCATCTGACAACAGACTTCCCTACATGCCAGAAGGCAGAGAAAGACATTCTCAAAATATTCAAAGAAAAAACAAACCACAACCCAAGAATATTGTAGCAGCAAAACTGTCATTCAAATTTGAAGGAGAGATAAAGTCTTTCACAGACAAATAAGGCTGAGAGAATTCATCACCAGACCCATCTTGCAAGAAATGCTAGAGGGAGTTCTTCAAACTGAAAGAAAAAAATACTAACATGCAAAAAAAAAACAAGTCTCAAGGTATAAAATCCACTGGTGGATTGAGTACGTGGACAAACCCAGAATACTCTATTATTATATTTGTGGTTTCAATCCCCCCATAACTCTAGTACAAAGCCCAAAAGACAAATCTATCAAAAACAATAATAGCTACTACAACCTGTTAAGAGATAGATCATTTAAAAATATGTAAATTGAGACAACTAAGAGTTAGTATGTTGGGGGCATAAAGTTTAACTATAGAATTTTTTTGTAAGTTTTTCTTTTTGCTTTTTTTAATATTCTTTTATTTGTGTCCTAAGATAAGTCATCTTATTCTTTTATTTGTGTCCTAAGAGTTGTCATCTCTTTAAAATAACTTGTTATGGGCTGGGCGCAGTGGCTCACGCCTGTAATCCTAGCACTCTGGGAGGCCGAGGCAGGCAGATTGTTTGAGCTCAGGAGTTCGAGACCAGCCTGAGCAAGAGCGAGACCCCGTCTCTACTAAAAAAAATAGAAAGAAATTGGCCAAACAACTAAAAATAGAAAAAATTAGCCAGGCATGGTGGTGCGTGCCTGTAGTCCCAGCTAGCTGGGAGGCTGAGGCAGGAGGATCGCTTGAGCCCAGGAGTTTGAGGTTGCTGTGAGCTAGGCTGACGCCACGGCTCTCTAGCTCAGTCAAGAGAGTGAGACTCTGTCTCAAAAAAAATAAATAAATAAAAAATAACTTGTTATGTCTATAAAATGTTTATGTAAGCCTTGTGGTAATCACAGCACAAAAATCTATAATAGATTCTATAGAAATAAAAAGCAACAGATTTAAACATACTACCAGAGAATATCAGTTAACTACAAATGAAGACAGCAAGAAAGGAAGAAAGAGGAATCTCAAAACAACCAGAGAACAAGCAACAAAATGGTATTAGTAAGTCCTTATTTATCAATAATAACACTGAATGTAAATGGTCTCAACTCTCCAATTAAAAGGCATAGAGGGGCTGAATGGATAAAGAAACAAGACCCAATTATAAGCTGCCTTCAATAAACCCACTTCACCTACAAAGACATATACAGACTGAAAGTGAAGGGGTGGAAAAAGATACTCCATGCAATTGGAAACCAAAAAAGAACAGAAGTAGCTATACTTGTATCAGAGAAAAGAGACTACAAAGACTATTAAAAAAAGACAAGAAGGGTTCTTATATAATGATAAAGGAGTCAATTCAGCAAGAGGATATAACAACTACAAATATGTATGTACCTAACACCAGAGCTCCCAGATATATAAAGCAAACTTTAATAGACCAAAAGGGAGAGATAGACTGCAATACAATAATAGTAGGGGACTTTAACACCCCACTCTAATGATGGACAGACAATCCAGGCAGAAAATAGTGGCGCTAGGCAAGGTAAACTCATGCCTATGATCCCAGCACTTTGGGAGAGCCAGGCGGGAGGATCACTTGAGGCCAAGAGCTCAAGACCAGTCTGGGCAACATAGCAAGAACCTGCGTCTACAAAAAATAATTTTAAAAAGCCAGGCATGGTTGTGCAAGCCTGTAGTCCCAGCTATTTGGTAGGCTGAGGCAGGAGGATTGCTTAAGCCCATGACTTCAAGGTTACAGGGAGCTATGATCACAGCACTGCACTCCAGCCTAGGCAATACGACAAGACCTTGTCTCCAAAAAAAAAAAAAAAAAAAAAAAAAAACAGAAACCGCAGACTTAAACCACACACTAGATCTAACCAAGCCTAACTGACATTTACAGAACACTTCACCCAACTGCTACAGAAAACACATTCTTTTTCTCAATACATGGAACATTTTCCAGAATAGACCATATCTTAGACCACAAAACAAATCTGTACAAATTTTGAAAAACAGAAATCCTATCAAGTGTCTTCTCTGACCACAATGGAATAAAACTAGAAATCAATAATAAGAAGAATCTTGAAAAATACACAAACACATGGAAATTAAACAATATGTTCCTGAATGACCAATGGGTCAATAAAGACATTAAAAAAGAAATGTAAAAATTTCTTGAAACAAATGAAAATGGAAACACAACATACCAGAATCTAGGGGATATGGCAAAAGCAGTACTAAGATGAAAGTTTATAGCAATAAACACCTATATCAAAAAAGTAAAGAGACTTCAAATTAACGACCTAATGATGCATCTCAAGGAACTAAAAAGCAAGAATAAACCAAACCTGAAATTAGTAGAAGGAAAGAACTAATAAAGAGCAGAACAGAAATAAATGAAATAGAGACCAAAAAAATACAGAAGATCAATGAAACAAAAAGTTGGATTTTTTGAAAATAAACAAAATTGGCAAACCTTTAGCTAGATTAAAGAGAGAAGACCCAAATAAATAAAATCAGAAATGAAAAGGAGACCTAACAACTGAGACCTCAGAAATACAAAGCATCATTAGAGACTATATGAACTATATGCCAACAGACTGGAAAACCTAGAAGAAATGGATAAATTTCTGGACACATACAACCTACCGAGAACCATGAAGAAATAGAAAACCTCGACAAACCAATAACAAGTAATAATATCAAAGGTGTAAATGAAAAAATTTCCCATCAAAGAAAATCCCAGGACCTGAGGGATTATGAATTCTACCAAATATTTAAAGAATACCAATCCTGCTCAAACTTTTCAAAAAAATTGAGGAGGAAGGAAACTTCCAACCTCATTCTATGAGGCCAGCATTGCCCTGATACTAAAACCAGACAAGGAAACAACAAAAAAAGAAAACTACAGGCCAGTATCACTGATGAACATAGATATGAAAATTCTCAACAAAATACTAGCAAACTGAATGTAACAACATATTAAAAAGATCATTCACCATGATCAAGTGGGATTCATTCCAAGGATGCAAAGATGGTTCAACATGCTCGAATCAATTATCATAACACACCACATCAAGAAACAAGAACGAAAACTGTAGGATTACTTCAATAGCTCCTGAAAACGCATTTGATAAATACAACATCCCCTTATGATAAAAACTCTCATTAAAATGGGTATAGAAGGAACAGACCTCAAAATAATAAAGGCCATCTAGGACAAACACACAGCTAACATCATACTGAATAGGGAAAAACTAAAGGCCTTTCCTCCAAAGACTTGAACAAGACAAAGACACCCATTTTTAGCACTATTATTCAACATAATACTGAAAACCATGCCAGAGCAATTAGGCAACAGAAAGAAATAAATGGCATCCAAATTGGGAAGGAAGAAGTCAAATTCACCAATGTGCAGACAACATGACCTTATACCTAGAAAAACCCAGACTACGCCAAAAAACTGTTCAAACTGAGAATTGGGATGAAAGAATTCAGTAAAGTTTTAGGATTCAAAATCAACATAAAAAATCAGTAGCATTTCCATAGACCAACAACAAATAATCTCAAAAAGACATCCCATTTATAATAGTTATAAAAAATGTAATATCTGGGGATCGATCTAAACAAAGAAGGGAAAGATCTACATAAGTAAAACACTTATGAAAGAAATAGAAGAGGACACAAAAAAATGGAAAGATATTCCAGGCTCATCGATTAGAAGGATTAACATTATTAAAATGACAATACTACCCAAAGCAATTTATAGAGTCAATGCAATCTCTATCAAAATTCCAGTAACATTCTTCACAGAAACAGGGAAAAAAATCCCAGAATTTATATGGAACCACAAAAGATCCTCAATAGACAAAGCAATCCTTAGCAAAAAGAACAAAGCTGGAGGCATCACACAACCCAACTTCAAAATTTATTACAAAGTTACCGTAACCAAAACAGCATGGTACTGGCATAAAAACAGACCCATGGACCACTGGACCAGAATAGAGAACCCAGATATAAATCTACACATTTACAACTAATTCATCTTTGACAAAGGCACCAAGAATTTACAATGGGGAAAGGACAGCCTTTTCCAAAACTGATGCTGGGAAAACTGGATAGCTATTCACAGAAGAATGAAACTAGACCCCTATCACTGACCATACACAAAAAATCAAATCAAGATGGATTAAAGACTTGAATCTAAGACCTGAAACTACGAAATTAATAGGAAAAAACATCGGGGAAATGCTCCAGGACATTTGTCTTGGCAAAGATTTCTTGAGTAAGACCTCAAAAGCACAGGCAAACAAAGCAAAAACAGACAATTGGGATTACATCAAGCTAGAAAGGTTCTGCACAGCAAAGGAGAAATCAACAAACTAAACGGACAACCCAAAGAATAGGAGAAAATATCTGCAAACTATCCATTTGTCAAGGAATTAATAATCAGAATATATAAGGAGCTCAAACACCTCAATAGCAAAAATATAAATAACCCAATTAGAAAACGGGCAAAAGATCAAACATTTCTCAAAAGAAGACATACAATGGCAAACCGATATATGAAAAATGCTCAGCATCACTAATCTTCAGAGAAATGCAAACCAAAACCACAATGCAATATCAACTCACCCCAGTTAAAATGGCTTGTATCAAAATGAAAGGCAATTAACAGATGCTGGTGAGGACGTGGAGAAACGGGAACCCTCATATACTGTTGGCGGTAATGTAAATTAATATAGATACTATGGAGAACAGTATGGAAGTTCCCTAAAAAAACTAAAAATAGAACTTCCATATGATCCAGCAATTCAAACACTGGCCATATCCAAAAGAAAGGAAATCAATATACCAAAGAGATAGCTGCACTCCCATGTTTGTTGCAGCACTTAGTCACAATAGCCAAAATATGGAATCAATCTAAGTGTCCATCAACAGATAAACGGATAATGTGCTGTATATACACAATAGAATATTATTCAGCCATAAAAAAGAGTGAAATTCTGTCATTTGCAGCAACATGGATGGAACTAGAGGCCATTATGCTAAGTGAAATAAGCCAAGTGCAGAAAGACAAATATTGCATGTTCTCATTCATACATAAGAGCTAAAAAAAAAAAAAAAGCAAAATCTCATGAAAATAGGTATTAGATTGGTGGTTACCAGAGGCCATGGAAAGGCAGGGGGCAGGGGGAAAAGAAGGGAAAAAAAGAATATGAATGTATTACCACTGATCTGTAAACTTAAAAATAATAAAGATGGTAAATTACACATATTTTACCTCAATAAGAAAATGTTTTTAAAGAGAGCATACACAAAAAAAGATTTCTAAAAAAATATCTCCAAAGACCTGTGGAATAATAACAGATCCAATGTATAACTAAAGTCTGAAAAGAACAGGATAAAGTCACCGAGGCAGGAAAATATATCTGAAGAAATAATGGCTGAAAATCTCACAAATTTGGTAAAAGACATGAATCTACAGACTCAAAATCAGCATCCCAAACAGGATATACTCAAAGAAAACCCCTCCTAGACACATAACAAAACTGCTGAAAACCAAAGGAAAGGCAAAAAATCTTGAAAGCACCTAGAGAAAATGGCATGTGACACCCGGGGAAATGAGAGCTGAAATGACAACAGGGTTCTCATCAGAAGACTGGGAAGCAAGAAGACAGTACGACATCTTTAAAGTACTGGAACAAAATTATTGTCCACCCAAAATTCTATATCCAACAAATATATACCACCAGGAATGAAGGTAAAATAGAGATTTTTTTCAAATGAAGGAAAATCAAGAGAATTTATAGCCAGTAGACCTCCTCTAAAGAAATGCTAAAGGAATTTTTAGGCTGTATGGAAATTTCCCATGAGATCTTCAGGAATGAAGAAAAAGCAAAAGAAATGATAAATATCTGGGTAAATAAGAAATACTTTTTTCCTCTTAAGGTCTTTAAAATTCATATGATGATTTAAAACAAAACAAACATTATTTTGTAGGTGTTTCAATGTATGCTGATGATACATAGGACAGTAACATAAAAGTGAGAGAGCAGAAAAGGGACTTCCATGGTTACAAAGCTTCTAAATTTTGTTAAGTGCAATATTAACTCAAAAAAGACTGTGAAAGATTAGATATGTATGCTGTAATCCTTAGAGAAGCCACTAAAAAATATGAAAAATATAATTTTTAAAACACTTAAATAAAAATAGAATACTAAAAATATCTAAATAATACAAAAGGAGACAGAAAATGAGAAACAGAGGAATAATAAACAGAGGGGATGAAAAATAAATGAATAATAAAATATTAGACCTAAATCCAACCATATCAATAATTCTTAATGGCTTAAGCTTTTCAGTTAAAAGCAGAACTTGGCAGAATGGAAAAAAAGCAAGACCCAACTATATGTTGCCTGTAATATAATATAATATATAATATAACACTTATATAATGACACAGATAGGTAGAAAGTAAATGGATGATAAAGATGCACTATCTAAACAGTAAACATAAGGGAAGAGTGACTATTTCAATATCAGATAAAACAGTATTACCATAAAGAGGGATATTTCATAATGATAAAAGGAAGAGTTCGTCAAAGATAATAATAAATTTAAATATACTTAATAACATAGACTCAAAATACATAGCAAAATAAAGCAGAAATTGACAGAATACAAAGGAGAAATAAATAATTCCACAATCATAGTAAGAAATCTTACCCTGTCTCTTGTAGCAATTTAGAGAACTATACCAAAACCAAACCAAACCAAACAATATAAACACAGAAGATTTGAATATTATCAACCACCTTCGTATAAATAATATCTATGAAACATTACAACAAATGCAAAATACACATTCCTTTCCAGTGCACATGATATATTCACCAGTATAGACCATATGCTGGATTACAAAACTAGTCCTACAAATTTCAAGGGATTGAAATCACATAATGTTCTCTGACTATAGGAAATTAAATTAGAAATCAATAATAGTAAGATATCTATGAAGTCCTTAATACCTGAAAATTAAATAATACTTTTCTAAATGACTTATCTGTCAAAGATAAAAATCAAAAGAGATGTTATAGGATGAAGAGAATGTTCTGGAATTAGATAGTGGCGATGGTTGCATGCCCTTGTGACTACACTAAAAACTCTTGAACTAATACTTTAAAATGCTGAATTTTATAATACGTGAATTATATCTCAATTTTAAAAGGAGAAATTTATAAATATTCTAAACTTAAAGACAATAAAAATAAAACATAGCTAAATATGTGGCATATAACTAAAGCAGTATTTAGAGGAAAACTTACAGCTTTAAATGATTATATTAGAAAAGAAGATCTAAAATCAATGACCTAAGGCTATTCCTTAAAAAGGTACAAAAAGAAGAACAAACTAAGTAAGGGGATAAAAAAATAAGAGAAGAAATCAACAAAACAGAAAACAAACAATAGAAAAAATTAACAGAGCCAAAAGCAGGTTCTTTGAAATGATCAAAAATATTGACAAACCTAAACTAGGGAAAATAGAGAAAATATAATTCCTGATACTGGTGATTTGTATATTATCACCTAAGGTCCTACAGACATTAAAAAGATCACAAGAAAATATAATGAATAACATAAGCCAACAAATGCAACAACTTAGAGAAAGGGACAAAGTTCTTGAAATATACAACTCACCAAAATTGATACAAAACAAAATCTGAATAGCCCTACATCAACCAGAGAAATTAAATTTCTTATCAAAAATATTCCCAAAAAGGAAACTCCAGGCCTGCATAGTTTCACTAGTGAATTACTCAAGAAAAAATAACATCAAATTTATATAAATCTTACAACTCCAAGATAACAACCCAATTTTTTTAATAGGCAAAATATTTGGACACACATCACAAAAGATTTTGAAATGGTCACTGAGCACATGAAAAGAAGCTCAACATCATTAGTAGTCATGGAAATGCCAACTAAAACCACATGAGATATCATTACACATATATTAAAATGTCTAAAATTAAAAAGACTGACCATACAAAGTGTTGGCAAAGATGTAGAGCAATTAGAATTCTCACACGCTGCTTGGTAGAAATGTAAAATGGCAAACAATTCAGCAGTTCTTTAAAAAGTTAAATATATACCCACCATGGCCATCCAGCCATTCCATTCCTAGGTTACTTACCCCAGAGAAGTGAAAAAACTATGTGCACCTAAAAACATGTGCATGAATGCTCATAACAGCTGCATCTGCAATCAGCACAAATGGCAATGTCCATCATCAGATGAATGGATAAACAAATGTGGTATATCCCTATGACAGGATATTAACCAGCAATTAAAAAAAGGAACGGGCCGGGCGTGGTGGCTCACGCCTGTAATCCTAGCTCTCTGGGAGGCCGAGGCGGGCGGATTGTTTGAGCTCAGGAGTTCGAAACCAGCCTGAGCAAGAGCGAGATCCCGTCTCTACCAAAAATAGAAAGAAATTAATTGGACAACTAAAAATATATAGAAAAAATTAGCTGGGCATGGTGGCGCATGCCTGTAGTCCCAGCTACTCGGGAGGCTGAGGCAGGAGGATCGCTTGAACCCAGGAGTTTGAGGTTGCTGTGAGCTAAGATGATGCCACGGCACTCTAGCCCGGGCAACATAGTGAGACTCTGTCTCAAAAAAAAAAAAAAGGAACGAACTATTGATACACAAAACATAGGGATGGGCCTCAAAATCACCATGAGTCCATTTATTAGAATTGTAGAAAATGCCAATAACCTACAGTGACAGAAGTAGACAGGGACGAGAGTGGAGAGAGGGATGGGTTACAGGGGGGCACAAAGATACTTTAGAGGAGGTGATGGAAATGTCTGTTACCTTGCTTGTCGTGATGGTGATCAATTCTGATCAAACTGCACACTTTAAACCCGTGCAGTTTACTGACTGTACTTATAGCTGCCTCAATAAAGTTGTTAAAGAAAAAAGCACAAAAAAGGAATTCTGAGGAGCAGAGAATTTGAACGACTAACTAGGAGTTAAAGGAGAACCCGAATTATGGTCATCAGTGCTCCAAGCAGCATTCTGTCCACTGCATCCTCCTCCTCTGCCACCACTTGTCCCCTCACGCAACCTAGACTGTCCCTCTAAAATGAAGGTTCCTGCGAGGACTCAGATGCCCACTCACACAGATAGTCTCAATCTTTTCATCCCCCCGTTAGTTCTCTGCTTTTCCCAAAACAAGGTCTCTTGTGCACTGGCTGCTTCTTGGCAGGCATTATGCATGCCTGGGGGAGGCACTGACAGCTGCCCCGGCAATCGCCAGATGATACCACTTCACTGCGGGAAGAACAAGACACTGCTTCTGCCCAGAAGGAAATCACTTGCAGATGTTCAAATCCCAGATTACACCAACAGCAAAGGGTACAAATAAACCACAGGCTGATCTGCAGCAGACGGAACACCCAATTTCAAAGGAGCGTCCGGCTCCAAAGAAGGGGAAAGCAGCTGCTTAATCTTTCCCAAGGGGGCCGGACAAGGATGACCCGAGAATTCCAATTCCAAACCGTACACGCTTTTGGACTACTCTGGCCTCAACCACCTCTGTCAGCGGAATACATACTTATGTTCTCTATCATCCGTACACAGCGTCTGTCTCAGCTGGAGGGAGGGTACGCCCTGCCACAAATGAGATAAGGTAAGCGACAGGCCCTGTAAACTGCAAAGAGCCAAAGCGATGCTGGGTATTATTACTGCTTTACATGTTACATATTTAAATATGAAAGTGTGCGTACTGCACTCCCAGTAAGAAGCACCATGAGGATGGGAACTGTGTCTGCCAGCTCTTCTGAGAACTCCGCATCACTCCTAGCACGGTGCTCAGCCTGTGTGGTCCTCGGTAAATTCCTGTCAAGTGATCTGTTAAGTTACCCTGGTGCCTCCTGGCATACACATGGTCACCACCAAAAGCAACCCCTACAGAATGAGACCAGACACACGTCCCGTGGCCTCAATAAATCATGAGAGACTGGTGAAAGACAATTTTTTTGGAAATTCTCTAACGTCCAAAGCTGAAGCTGAATTAGCATTTTGGGACCAAAGAACTAGCCTCACCTTCAGAATTGATATGATGAATGCCTAAGGATTGAACAGTTACAAAACCATAAGGCAAAAACAGAGTCTATTTCCATAGCACAGAATGAGATCAAAGTACCCATATAGCATATCCCAGGAGAGGCTTGATTTCTATCTCAATAATGAACAAAAAATAATAATAAAAATAGCCAGTTTCCGACCACTACATCGTAATTTGTTGGTACATTCAACAAATATTTACTGAGCACCCACTCTTAGGCCCTATGGATAAAGAAGTGAGTAAAACAGACATTGTCTTTGCCCTCATGACACTCATAATCTTGGTACAATAAGTAAAATTCAGTTTTTTAAAGGGTCTGTTTTTTATTTAAAGTAACTATAAGTACAAATCGGTGCAACTCATAAGTGGTTTCAGGTACCTCCCTTTACTTTATAGTCATATTCGGCATTCTTGGCCTCTGCCATGGGCCATCTGTGTCCCTGAAATGTAGAGGCACAGTCCACGTTGTCACACAAACAAGAACCAGAGTCAGGGGGAAGGGGAGGGGGCTGACCTCTCGCCACCTGGCTCCGGCACTGCTAGAGACGTACACGTTTGTCTTGCTGGCCAAGTTCTTTCCCACTGAGCCTAAAATGCAAGACGAATAATTATTTTTAATTTCAACAATGCCAGATAATCACCTTGCCCAACCAGAAATGCTAAGTAGTTTCTAGCAACTAAGAACACCTGGAAACCAAAGAGCGGTTACTACTAGAGATATGGGTGATCACTCTGTATTTGGCTACGCGTAACCGGATAACTGAACCCCTTGTGAGGTCAGGTGAAGCACACTCACCAGTGGCAATGATGAGGCCTGGAGCCGACTCCTTGGATAGGATGGGCATTCTCCGAAGCTGCAGGTTGAGCAGCTGACTAAGGCGCTGGGCCAGGTGGAGGGAACAGCCCTGGGAAAGCTGTGGAACAAAAGGTCCAGGTGGTGTCAGCCTGCAATACAATGCCTGGATCTCCCCGTGAACCCTCAGCCTGTGTGAGGACACTGCAGCTGGACACAGAGCAGGAAGGCCTAGCCCAGAGGGAAGCAGACCCAGCCTGGCTGCCTCCGCTCTCCCCCAGACAGACAGGATCATCTGAACCCACATAAATGTCTCTCACTGAAGAAAAGAGAATAATAACGGCTTTAAGAAGCCTTCTGAGACTCTCCAGGAATAATAATTAGAAATCAGTGTCAACTCAACTAGATAGGAAAGGTATCATCTAGCCACATCACCCAGAGATCCTCTCAAGTGACTCAGAACTAAAGAGAAATGAAACGATTTTGTGATATTTTCTAAGTCGGTAGAGATGTGTTTCAAATACGATTCCAGTAATTCTGTCATAAGAGAAACCAAGAATCAGAAGTAAAAAAATAAATCTTATTGACAAGTTCCCAGATGTACAACACATGAGGTACAAACACCAAAGGATTAACATTAATTTTTTAAAGTATTCTACATTTGTACAAAGGTGCAGGTGTGCAGGGCAAGGCTTCAACTCATTCAATCTGGCCTCCATTGCTTATACCCAGATTTTAATAGTTCTCCTGCAAACAATCAGGATGAGGCCTTTTGCTACATGGTCACGCCCAGTTCTCCTGGCCAGAAGGTAATTGTTCAGTGTTATTCAGATGTGGCTAGTGTTCTAAACAGGGGAACTCTGTGTGCTTATGGTCAGGTAAAAACTGTAGCAAAGTTTGTTGGATCTACTTATTTTTGTCGCAAAAGGATCTCTAACAAATATCCTTCTTGCTAGCTTGGCCAATGAAAACTAGAGCAAATAAGGTTGGGTCTCAAAGGAATATTTATTTGCGCACGCCCCTTTCTGCCTGTTTCTTCGCCTGCAAGCAAGTCTATTCTGTATCCTCAGGTAATCAGATTCAACCCTTCCCATATGTTCATTCCTTCCACCACCTAAACTCAGACGTAGAAACCAAAAGCTGATTAACTGTCCTACAGTTCATAAATAAACTGGTCAGGGAAATAAAAAGTGGAATTTTAATGATACCATGAATTTTATTCAACTAAAGCCTGACCCCCACAGCATGCTAGAAAAACATACCCAGCCCCCTGGCCCGAACCACACCACGATGATGCTGAGCTGCTGAGGTCTGAGGACACTACAGAGGGACGAGGAGGCACCTAAATATTAATTAATATTTCTCTGTATCTATTTATAGCTTGCCTCTTTCCAAAATTATATTTGATGTGGTAAAGCAAGACTCACTGCCAAATAGAAAAGAAAAATCAAAAAGTGAATTCTAGGGCAAGAGTCTCCAAAAGAATTTTCCCAAGGGCCACAGACACAGCATACAGGAGATTCAACACAGCTTACCATGGACAAACAAAATTCAAAAATGCAAAAGTTAGTAACTGTCTAACTAAAATGTTATAGTTTCTCTAAAAATGAGTACTATTTGTTTTCTTCTGAGTTCCTTCTGCCTAGAAGTGGTGGTGGTGCCTTGGCACAGAGTTTGGGAACTGCAAGGGTAGCACTACAGACCAAAGTTTGTTCCATGTGATATTAATGGAGTACTATGTGATCCTGCGTTTTTCCAATAAATACTTGATGTAGGAAACTACCACAGATCAGGGCTCTTTCCCATATGTTAAAATGCAAAACAAGATTAAAGCATCTATACCTCACAATTGATTTTCTCTCCATATCCTGTGAAGGCTGGAGCCTGAAGAAACTCCCAGGTTCCCCCTTTGTCAAAGGTGATGACTGATCTCATGTTCTCCTCATTCATAGAACCATTAATCAGAGTAGCAATGTAGACTCCTTGTAACCCTTCCACTCGGTGGAAGTCAGCAAATGGTTCATTTGCAAAATACCTACAATAAGAGAAAATGAACAGCTGCAAACCTGAATTGATTATTTGCTTGGTATTCTATTTAATATAATATTTGCTTGTTATTGTGTATAACATAAAATTTAACCATTTTAAAGTATACAATTTAGTGGCATTAAGTACATTCACAGTGTTGTGCAAATATCGTCACTGTTTAGTTCCAAAATATTTTCGTCATTCCAAAAAGAAACCCCACACCGTCAGTCACTCTCCATTTCTCCTTCCCTCCCCAGGCCCTGGCATCCACTGATCTGCTCTCTGTCTCTATGGATTTGCCTAGTCTGGATATCTCATATAAATGGAATCATATAATATGCAGCCCTCTTATATGGTTACTTTCACTTAGCATAATGTTTCAAGGTTCATCCGTGCTATAGCATGCATCAGTACTTCGTTTCTTTTCAAAGCTTTTGACCCCAAATCCTCCAGTGAGCCTTGACAAACAGAAAATACTAAGCCAGAACTGCAAGACACTAATAACATGCTGAGGCTTAAATTTTAACCCAATCTGTAGGAAGACAGCTAAGGGTTACACAGCCGCTGTCCAGGTACTTACAACCCAATTATCCAATGCCCTGATCAGACAGAAGCCCAAAGGGTTTTCTGTCAGGAAGCCCAACAAAATTGGTCGATTCCTTCATAAAGAAACAGTACATACAAGGATGGTTCTTCTAGAAAGCCTGAGTTGATACTTGTTAACAGTGAAGCAGAGAATAAGGCCCTCCTAGGCTTTAACTACTATGCTAAAATACTGTGATTTCACTGGAAAGTAGTTTTGTGCTGAAATGGCACACACATTGCAAATGTGATGGATCTTTGAGAAACTGTGACCATGGCTCACACATGGCTTTTAAGACAGGAAGTGTGTGCCCTTCACGTGGAGGCTCTAAGCCACAGGGCTGTTAAACGGGAAGGCAGGGAACTGCTTTTCTCCGTCATCTGCCATACAATCTCTTGAGCTGGGTGACTGTTCTGCCACCTCAAACAGAAAGACACAAATGACACAAATGATAACCTTCGAGGCAGGAAAAGGAAAGAGTAGGAGCACCACAAAGCTACTTATGACTCAGAGACGGAGCAAAATCCTAAATAAAATGCCGAAGTTGAGACCAAACTCTCTGACATGTGGTTTCCTCGGGTCTCTTTTAATTCGATTTCAGGCACTTCCTTGGGAACCGGCTGAAGGCCTATTACCCTCCTGTTCTGTTTACGTCTGTTCTACTTCTTTTGATTCTATCTTCGTGAAATCTGCCGTCCCAAGGTTTATGGGCTTCTTTCACACCTCTGGGAGGTCTGAGTTTCTCTCATTTGGACCTGTTCCTGCCCCCCCAGTCGTACTCCTGAGAGTTTTATCTTTTACTCCCAAGCAGAAGCCTTCCCATCCCTCACGCACTCCCCGGCCCTTAGTCCCAGCCCATCCTTTCATTTCCGCTCTTGACCTGCTCTGCGACAAGCACCCTGAGTACTTTCTCTGAAAGTCTGTTTTCTTCCATGTTATCCTCACTGGCCCTCGCCATAGTGCTTCGCTTCTCCCCTTCTTCCCAGAGTGCCCTGGGCCAAGACTCACCAGGTCCCCTTCAGCCACACTGAGCACAGAATCCACACCATGGCAGCCACTCCTGCCAAGCGGGCAGTGCCCCTCCTTAAGGTGCCCCCACGGACCTGACATCTCATCAGCACATGAGTTCCTACGAAGCAGCCAACGTCTAGCTGCTGCTTTCCATGAAACTCCTACCCAGCACACCCTACCAATGCCAGGGTCATCCCTATTAACAGTTCTTTCTCCATTTCCCTAGGTAAATTAGAACCAGGTCCTGGGCATCACACTTTCCTATGTAGTTCAAAGAATACCTCATTTCAAATACCACAGAGGTTTATTCTAAGCCAGTTTACCCATGTAATCTGCTAATTCACCCTTATCCCATTTCATCTGGCTAAGATCGAGATGCAGAAGACAAAACGTCACTCAACTGAGCACAACTGAACCTCGCTAGTCCTGAGATAAATCTGAGGAGAATAAGAAAACTGAGTTGGATGCTGGTCACTGACTCTTCACGTGAAATCTATTTTCAATTTCTTAACTGGACTGACCACTCGGGGAAGGCGGGGGGACCCTCGTAACTACATTCAGGGCCACCTGTATGTGTGAGGTGGCCCGATGGCCACATCAGTGAAGCTACTACTTCCGGAGGAACCCCTCTTTCTGGCTTCTGACTCCTCCCCTGCCGTGTCATAAAATATCCACCCGGATTACCTAACAAATGAGGAAGACGAGGAAATCTTTAGCAAGCTATGACTACCCACCCCATAGCCAGAGGCTCTCAAAGATAAAAAAGAAAAAAAGCATCAGTGAAAGGCCTGAGGTATAATGATTCATGATTTTAATTATAAAAAAGGAGAATATTATCCACCCATAAACATGAATGAGGTATTGATAAATGCTATACACAGATGAACCTTGAAAACATTATGCTAAGTGAAAGAAGCCAGACACAGAAGGTCACATATCGTATGATTTCATAAATACGAAATATCCAGAAAAGGTAAATCCATAGAGACAGAAATGAGACTGACGGTTGCCAGGGGAGGGAGGAGGGGACAGTGGGGATAAACTGCTTCATCGGTACGGGGTGTTTTCCTTTTTAGAAATGAAAATCTTTTGGAATTAGATAGAGGTGATAGTTGCACAACTCTGTGAATGTACTAAATGCCACTCAATTGCTCACTTCAAAATGGTTAAGTTTATGTTATGTGAATTTCACCTCGATAAATTATTTAAAAAAAAAAAAAAAAGACACAGGAACCAGCCTAAAGGAGGTAGGAGCTGCCACTGACCAAACTAGGACAACCTGAGCATCGAAATGAATCATGGCAGGAATGGTGTATAACACATTAAATAATAAATAATCCTTGAGTCTGTCAGGGGGAAAAAAGGAATAAAAGATGACAGCACCTTTAAAGGAAAGGAAACAGGAAGTGGAAAGCTCTATTGGAGACCAGGTAGAATTTTGGGCACTCAGATCGCTAACAGGCAGCTCCAACCTGATAGGTCCAAAACCACACTCGTGATCTCTGCCCGACACCTGCCCCTGGCCAAGCCCTCTCTGACACACTGGGCAGCCATCATTCTGCAGCGGCTCAGGCCAAGCAGCAGTGGTCCCTCAGCTCCTCGTTCGCTCACACCCCTCAGCTAATCCCTAAACAGATCCCATTGGCTCTAATTTCCAAATATATTTAGAATCTGACCATTTCTGTCATCTCCACTGCGACTGCGCTGGGTCCAGCCAGCATGCATCCCCGCTGGCCTGGATTTCTATAATACTTTCACAACTAATCTTCCTGTTCCCACCTTTGTCCCCCTGTAGGAGTCAAATTTCCACACAGCCTTAAAGACAATTGTAAAGATGAGTCACATGGGTATTTACTTAAAATTATTTATAACACCATCATTTTGTTTTATGTTCTTTTCTTTACATAATGCAATTCACAGTTTTTTAAATGGAGAAAAAAATTAACAGGTTAAGTCAGATGATATCCGACCAAAATCTTCCATTTCACTTAGAAGAAAAAAAAAAGTTCTTCAGATGCCCTTGAAGGCCCTATAGGATCTGAGCCCTGCTCTCTTGGATCCTGTCTCTCACTTCTCTCTCTTTCCTTCAGCCCTTTGAACTACCCTGGCCTCCTCTCTACCCCTGCAATACACCAAGGCAGTCCCACCTCAGCATTCCTGTGCTTACTGTCCCCTCCCCTATAGTGCTGCTCACCCAGGTGTCTGCCTGGCTCCCTCCCTCATGTAACCCAGGCACCTGCTCGAATGCCTCACTCCAGGAGCAGCCTATAGAAAAGAACACCCTTGTGAACCCCTGACCCCTCATCTTGCTTTATTTTTCTTCTCAGCATGTTACCAGGCATATCACGTATTTGCTTATAGTCTGTCTTCCCCAAGTAGAATATAAGCTCCATGGAGGGAAGAGGGACTTCGTTCTGATTTTTCATTGCTGAATACATTATTTCATGGCTGTACCTAGAACACTGTCTGGCAGAGAGGGGCAGCAGACTTGTTGAACAAATCGAAGATGGAATGAACTGCCCCCAGAAGCAGATACAGCAGACACAGGGCATGCCCTCTGACCTGGTGCTCATGGCCTGAGAGACTGACCCCAGCCCAGGCCAGCCAGCTTCATGCAGGAGACTCCAAGAGCAGAGAGGGACCCTAACCAGTCATACAAGTCACAAAAGCTGGCTTGTCAAGCAACAAATGAGAATCAATGGCCCTGAAAGGATCTTAAAAGGACCCCTCCCAAACTCCCAACTCCTTCGCAGCCCCTTGATGGGTGTGGTGCTCAGAGAACGCCCGTCGCTGGGATTGCCAAACAGCTCCAAGCACATGATTTATGGATAAAAGGATCAATGACATCAGTGCCTTTCCTACAAAACAACACTGTGCTATAATACTACCTTTAAAAAGAAAAAACAGTAATGATGTCAATTAAGCTGAGCCACTTGGAGGCAAGGCCGTGTGGCCACATGCGCCAGCTCTTACTGACTTTATATCTTCTAAGTTCTCTATCCCACTGGCTCAGAGACCACAAAACCAGATAACCAAATAAAGGAACCCAAGGGAGTGGCTGACAGAGTGGCTATGATCCTAAATGTCATTCAGAGCAGCGGTTTGCAGCCTTGGCTGCATGTACGAATCACCTGGGGATCCTTTTAAAATCCTCCTACCCGGACCACACCCCAAACCAATTCCATTGTGATTTCTGGGCAGGTGAACCAAGCATCAGGGTTTCTGAAAGTTCTCCCCGTGACTTCCACATGTGCAGCCAATGCTGAAAACCACTGAAACGGGGAGAGGCTGTTGGTTGTGTTGTCTAAGAAGGCAGGGGAGGGACTCAGTCTCCTTACCTCACCAACGTGTCACTGCCAGCCCCTCCCGGGCTGTAATAAAGCACATTCTCCAAGGACAGGGAGAATTTCAGCCCTTCTGCCTCTGAGATGTATAAATTGGTGCGGTTGTTACTGTGACTGACACACACAAACACCTGGTCCTCGGAGGCATCTGCGATGTAATATTCCTTTGGAATCAAAAGTCAAAGATATGTAAGTCAAAAACAAATATGCCCTCTGGGCTTTTTCTATACCCATGAAAGCAATGACTTTCAAACGTCCCAGTGACAAAAGTGGGCCTAACAGCCCACAGGAAGTTCTCTAATCTTGGCAAAGAAGCTTGGACTACTTCCCCTTTGGAGAGCCAGAGGTAGGTCTGCAGCCTGCTCAGGTCCCTTATTGCTAATGGGGCACAAAGTGAGAATGGGCCACTGAACTCCATGAATGACCTAAAAACCTCTTTTTAGTTAATAATATCTCCTTCTTTTCCCCCATGAGACCTTTCAATATAGATACAGATTAGCGTGCACCTCATTTCCCTTTATTTTCCCTAAGGTGACTAGAAGAAGGTGGAACCCACAGAAACTAGCAAAGAACTGGCAACACCATTCTCTACCACATCCCCTCCAAGCTACGCGCCTTGCACCACACTGACTGCCAATGCCAAGGCCTGCCAAGGAGCCCTCGCCTGTGGTCACTTCTGATGACCCAGCCCATACTGATTTCTCCTACCTTTCTCCATGTTAACATGCTACATATTCAAGCACTTGACTATATATGGCTGCTTCCTGTGCTCTGTTCTTGGTCTCTCCAAACTGTCTGTTACTAAAAGGTGAGACCCAAATCTTAACCCTTTTCAGAACCCAGCAATCTGCAAGCAATACAGCAGGTAAGTGATTAAAAAACTCCTATTGCACGTAAACTTTCCATTGCTTCAGAACTGGCACATTTAGGCCACTGACTCTGGCTCCAACCTCTCTGCCAGTCCTGCTCCACTTAAAGCAAATTAAGGTCCCTGCTCAACTCCACTTCAGTAAAGTGAGAAACAACAGGTCAAGATGCCCAAAGCATAAGGGCTCACTCTCTCTAGAAAGTGAATTCAGGGAGCCTCCATAAAATCCCCACAGCAGGACATTCCCACAACACCCTTCCCCTGACCTCTGCGTGGGGACAGTAACACTTCTTCCCAGCCTCACCCAGACCCCACTCACATTAATAGGATGCCTCGTGACAAACTGGGCTGGTCGCATGGGCTTCCGGCCAAAGGAGACCCAGAGCTGGACAGAAGGCTGCTGCTGGCCACCCAAGAGATGCTGCCAAGGAAGAAGAGAAAAATATTAATTGTGCCAGATTATAGCCACTCAAAACAAGCAAAAAAGAAAACAGAAAAGTTAGACCCCTCCAAATCTACTAGAAACACAAAATAGAGAATACAACTGCAAATTCATTATTTCTGCAGTGTCTGCCATCACTGGACAGCTTGGACTGTGCTGCTTTTCCCCGGAAACCTGGTCCACCATAGATAGTAGACACTCCACGGACATTAGATGAGGAAGGACAACGGCATGATGGGAGAACTTGGACTAGGAGAGAGTGTTTGAGGCTGCCAACGCTTAAGCAGAGTGGAAGGGAGAGGATTGTGTGATACGGATAAAGAGACAGGCAGGGTGCAGCCTACAGCCCCCAAACCACCAGAGGGTGAGATCAGCCACACACTGTGCACATAAAACACATTCTCTTCTCCTTCCTACTCCTATTTTTAGATTGCAAAGGATATTCCAGTCATAAGGCTTTAATTTGTACCAAGACTTCAGGGAATCTTCACTGATTCTGTTTTTTAATCTGAATACTTCCCATTGAATAAGGTCTTTTGCTAGAATATATATCCATCAGTAGAGTATTCGACATGACGTTGACCACATCACATTGCATTTTAGAGATTTTAAGCCACAGCTGGAATCTTGAAAATGTGTATAAAAGCACTAGATCAAGAGCTAGCTCTACCACCTAAGAAAATCACAAAATCTCTCTAGCCTTTGGTTGATTCATGCATAAAATGAGAAGCTTATATGCATCAAGACTTCCACATAGATGGGTTTAAATGGTCCAGAAACCTGTAAATATATGTACAAAATGTTTGCATATATGCACTTAGTCATTTTGCTAGGGAGGGTACATGCCTATTAATACCATCAGATTCTCAAATAAGTCTATGACTCAAAGAAGGGTAAGAACTGCTATAAAGGCTCTACGTGGTTTCTTTCAGCTCTAAAGAACGTGACCAAGAAGTGAAGGCAAATGTTGCACACGTATCAGGGAAGACACAGGGAGGCACACCCTCGCACGCAGCGAGTCACACAAATGACTGTGAAACTCACTGAGATGCTGGGATCCCCATCCAGAAGGCTTTGCTGACTAGGGTGCTGTTTATGATAAGTATTACTTCCTATCAAATAAGGAACACATCAATTTATTTTACCAGTAATATAACAACTGAGTACCCTGTGGGGCTCATATATGGCATGCAAACACTACCTGAGGACCAAGCTGAAAAACACAGCTACTTTTGTTTCATTCGAGAAGTGTACATATTCAAACGACCATTGAACAAATGATTAAAAATAGTTTGTTTTAAAGAAGCCAGTTAGAGAGGTACAAAAGACTGCCTTTCCAAAATGGTAACTTGAAAACCATATTAATAGCTTATACTCAGTATGGGGCCAAAGGAAATGATAGATCTATTAAAAATATACAAACATATTACTTGAATGAAAAAACAGTTCCCAGCAAAATTGTTACATATAAATTCCAAAAGCCCTCATTAAGTCGATAAAATGTTATAGCTTTGTCAGATGATTAGTTTGTTACTCTATATACATATAAATATTTATGAATATATAAATACAAATATCAATAAAATACATTTTTATGCTTTATATTTTTTTCACAACTTCCAACTGTGAGTACAACTTAAAAAGGAGTAATTTCTCAGTGACACCCAGGCCCATCATTAGTTAAAAGTACTTAATGATCGCTGCTGGGAGCCCTGAGAATTGAGAATATATTTCATAGGCCAGTCTTACCCCATAAATGCAAAAATCACAGAATACTGGGATCATTAGAAAAATCTCAAAATGCATCCAACCCGCTACCTTACGGAAGAATCATTCCTAAACCTGGACAATTCAGGTTCACTCCCAATGGATTCCTAAAGAGTTATTACTTTATTGTCACCAAGAAAAATATTAGCAATTAAACTATAGCATATTACTGATGGTAAGATGCACTGCAAGGCCTTGACACTTTTCTTAATAAACCACAGGTTTTTGGTTAGTTTGTTTAGTTTTGTGCCCCTATTATTAGAAAAGTAAGACATGCTCATCAAAAACATCCAAGGGATAGACGGGTAAAAGGTAAAATGCAGAAGTGCAGCTCTGATTCTCAGTCCCACATCCCACTCTACCTGCTGGAGTGCCCACGGGCTGACAGCTCTCATGCATTCTTTCAGAAATGTTCTGTGCCATCACACACAAGCATATTTACATAGTGACAGACACTGCTACATCCACCCCCAACATCCATTATACCTTTCCTCCTGAACAACAGGACCCTGACTGCCACCCAGAAAAGACTGGTTCTCTACCTTTTTGGCAGCTATGTGTGGTCATGTGACTAAGTACTAGCCAATGAGGTGCAATGCTGGGATCAAAAACACAATTAAGGAATAAGACATGGTTTCTTTCTTCTAGAAGCCATCAGTCTAGGGAGATGTAAGACATATCTTAGAAAGAAATAGCATATGTCACAGCCATTTGGGGATTAAAAATACCAAATTGTTTATAGCCTTACTACTAGGATTCTTTGGGGCCATGGTTCCTTTATACACACTCATCTGTGGGTCTTTATGCACAGAAACAAAAGGAACCAGTGTTCATGTTGGATTTCTAGGAAGGCCACTTTAAGAGACTAAATTAGTTGGAAGAGGTCCTACTTTGGCCTTTCTGTCTTTCCTTATTCTTCCTTACTACACTAAGAACTCAAAGACTAATATGGGCATCTTGGAGCATGAGGTAACCTGGAGAATAAAAATCATTACTTTGCATTGCAAAACAGAAAGATAGAAGCCTGGGTCCCAGTAACACCAGAACACCAACATACCAGCCCTAGACTGCCTACAACCAAACTCCCATCTTAAATAAGCTACTTTTATTTCTACTGTTACCAGTGGCCTAACACAATTCCAAATTGTTACAGGCAATCGAATTTTTCACATACAAATGGGATCACGATATAAATATTGTTGTGCAACTGAATTTTTTCCATTAACAGTGTATCTTACTATTCTATAATTTAAATTTCTATCATTAATAGTGAATTTAAATATCTTTCCATTTAACAGCTATTGATAGGCATTTAGATTATTTCCAGAAGCATTCTTCAATGAATATACTTGTATATATAACCTTTTTCAGAACTTCACAACAGTACTCTATAGGATACATTCTTAAAAGAATTCCTAAGTCAAAATTTTTGATAGTCATCATGAAATGGCCCTCCTAAAAGGTTAACCAGTTAATACATCCACTAGCACACATACCTTCATCAAAAACTAGGAATTATTTAAATGTTTTAATCTATGTCAATCTTATAGGGTCTAAAAACTTATAAGAAGATTTTTAAAAATTTTTTTTTTTCATTTCTCATGATTAAAAATAAATTAAGGGCTGGGTAATCCTAGCACTTTAGTAGACCGAAGCAGGAGGATTGCTTGAGGACAGGAGTTGGAGACCAGCCTGGTCAATATAGCGAGACTCCATCTCTAAAAAAAATTTGAAAATCAGCCAGACATGGTGGCATGCGCCTGTAGTCCTAGCTACTTGGGAGGTTGAGGCAGGAGGATTGCCTGAACCCGGGAGTTTTAGGCTACAGTGAGCTACAATCACACCACTGCACTCCAGCCAGGTAACAGAGTGACCTCTCTCTAAAAATTAATTAATACATATCTGAATAACCTGAATTTCCACTGATAGTTGAGATTGTGTCAAGAAAAGAAATGGGAGATTAAGGAACTAAATAAATGACACATTCTTCTCAAGTGAAGGCCAAAGCATATTGCAGTGAGCTGTTCAACTGAAAGTTTCACAGTGGTTCAGCTAGAGAAAATTGGTGGAAGAATTGAGGTACCCCAAGGCAGGTGGCAGCACAGGGACACCAGTCCAGAAGCACCTGAGCCCAGCATTTGCTCCCACAGTCTCCTTTGGAGCAATAATAAAGTTTCAGCAAAACATCGTTATCCGAATTAGCGTTGTTTACAACAAACATCACAAATAATACATTGCTAAGATACGACATCGGGGATAATCCAGGGGAAAAAAATATTAAGTAGTGGGTAGATAGCTAAAGAGAGGTTAGCAAACACAAGCAAGTAATACCGAAGCTAGATGAGGGCATGTGGGGAGGTCATAACCGTATTAACTGTTCTTTTGTATAAGTTGGAAAATGTCCATAATAAAGTTTAGAAAGTTAATGTTAATCGTAACACTTCCAGAATGGCAAAGAAATCTCGAAAGCCACTCATCCATAAAAGCAAGAAAAACAATGACAAAAATTCTCAAAATCAACTTTTTCAGAATTCTGAAAATTAAATAAAGTTTACAAAAATCCAAGGAGCATTTATTCAGGAACAATGGCTGAATCTTGGCAAAAACAGCCAACTTTGTGATGGTTTCCTTTGCCCCAATCCCCTCCCTTTCCAGCTCTTTGGTAGCCTTGGAAACCCTCAGCCTCACATTTACCATAGCTGTGAAAAATAGCAGCCTGGCAGCCGCTGGAGAAGACAAAACAGGTTTAGAGCTCCCAAAAAGCCTGACCTGTCTGGTGGCTGGCAGGAATGCTGCCTTCTCAGGTCTTATCTTTATATAACCTGACTCAGCTCACTATACAAACAGCCCTATAGCCAGCCAGGGTATTTATGGAAAACAGTGAGTGACAACTGGCAAATGTTTAATATCACAGCTGCCAGAGGCAGTATTACCACTTGGGGCTAACAAGAGGCTAACTAAACAGCTTAAAAGGAAAAATCGGGGAAGAAGATGTCCTTAAGAGGTTGTGATAACCTCTGAAATATTCCTGGGACTCTACAAGGTCAAGCAGATAAGAGCTGTGAGTATATTCAGGAAATAATTGAAAAGGGTCAAATCTCTCACCTCTGGCGAATTTTGAGACTCTGCACAAACAGGAAGTGAAGGCTAGGGCAGAGTTGTAAACTGCCTACCAACACATACCAGAGGCCATCAACAAAGGCAGAGAGACTTATAGGTTCAAAGCATTTAAGAAAATCTCTGCCAAGTCATTAGTTGACCACTAAGCAAAACTATCAGACATTGTGGTGGCAATACATGATAAAGAATACAAACTTTACAGCAATAGCACAGGAAACTCGCTGAACAAAAAACCAGCAACAACAACAAATAGCAACAACAAAAACCCTAAGGAGTAGGTATTTTGATGTCAGGAGATGCCACGACATTTAAAATGTCCAATTTTAACAAAAAAATTACAAGACAAGCAAAGAAACAGTGAAGTATGGCCCATACATAAGTGAAAAGAACACTCAACAGAAATCGTCCTGAGAAAGTTCAGATATTACACTTAATAAACAAAATATTTAAATCAGCTATCATAAATATGTTCAGAGAACTAAAGGAAATCATGTATAAAGTATTGAAGGAAAGCATGAAGGCAATATTTCATTGAATAGAGAATATCAAGAAGGAAACAGAAATTATTTTTAAAAAGAAACCAATAGAAATACTGCAGGTGAAAAGTACAATAACTCAAAAGAAAAATTCAGAGGACTTGAACAACAGATCTGAACTGGTGGAAGAAAAAAGCAGTGAGCTTTAAGACATGTCAATAGTGATAACTCAGTCTGAGGAAAAGAGCAAAAGAAGAATTTAAAAGATAATCAGAGCCCAAGAGACCTAGGGGACACCATCAGGTGTCCTAACATATGCATTACAGGAGTCACTGATGAGATAACAAAGGAGGAGAAAGAATATTTGAAGAAATAATGATCAAACTCCCCAAATTTGATTAAAAAAACATAAATCCAGTAAGTTCAATGAATTCCCAGTAGGATAAACTCAGAGACTCATTCTTGGGTACACCATAGTAAAATTGCTGAAAGCCAAAGATTAAGAATCTTGAAAGCGGCCAGGCACAGTGGCTCACGCCTATAACCCTAGCATTCTGGGAGGCCGGGGTGGGAGGAGGATCGCTTGAGCCCAGGAGCTTGAAGTTGCAGTAAGCTATGATGACGCCACTGCACTCTACCTAGGGTGACAGAGTGAGACTCTTTTTCAAAAAAAAAAAAAAAAAAAGAATCTTGAAAGCAGCAAAAGAAAAGTGATTCATCACACATAAACAGTCCTCAATAAGACTAAAACTGTGCTGATGGGCTCAAAACGTATAAATATGAGACAATAATAGCACAAAGGGGAGGGGAGGCAATGGAGCTATATAGAACAAAGATTTGGTATATTATTGAGTTAATTTATGAATGTTTGTTGTAATCCCCAAAGCAAGCATTAAGAAACTACCCAGGAAAAATATTTAATAAAAGTACAAGGGGATGAAAATGTCACCCTATAAAATATTTAATACAAAAGAAGGCAGTAATGGAGGAGCAGAGGAACAGCAACAACAACAAAAAAACCAAAACCATAAAACATATAGAAAGCAAACAGTAAAATAACAGACTAACAGATGTATAGCCTACCTTTTAGTAATTACATTAAATGTAAGCAGATTAAACACTCTAATCAAAAGGCAGGGATTAGGAGGATGGATAAAAGACCTGACACAACTATTATGTTGTCTACAAGAATTCAAAGACACAGACAGATCGAAACTAAAAGAAAGAAAATGATAGACTACATAGACAGTACTCAGAGAAAGATAAGTAGCTATAGTAATAGGCAAAATAGACTTTAAGACAAAAATAGTTGCTAGAGACAAAGAAGGGCATTTTATAACAATAACAATCATAAACATACATGCACCTAACAAAAGAACTCCAAAGCACATGAAGAAAAACTGCCAGGATTGAAGGGAGAAATAAATAATTCAATAATAATAGTTAGAGATTTCAACAGAGATTTCCCCACTTTCAATATAGAAAGAATAAAATAGAGAAAAAAAAAAAAAAAAAAAGATCTGAACATCACTATCAACTAAGTAGACTTAAACATCTACATAATAGCCCAAAACAGCAGAATATACATTCTTCTCAAAGCAAATTAAACATTCTCAAGGATAGAACATATGTTAAGTCTTAAAATAAGCCTCGATAAACTTAAAAGAACTGAAACCATATATAGTATGTACTGTGACCATAATGGAATGAAATTAGAAACCAAAAAGAGAAGAAAACTTTGGAAATTCACAAATACATGGAAATTAGACAACATATTCCAAAATCACCAATGGGTAAAAAAGAAATCACAAGTCATTAAAAAATACTTTAAGATGAATGAAAATGATAACAGCATACCAAGCACATGGGATGCAGCTAAAGCAGTGCGTAGAGAATAATTTATACCTGTAATCACTTATATTAAAAAAAGAAGAAAAATATCAAATCAATAACCTGATTTTCCATCTTAAGAACCTAGAAAAATAATAGCAAACTAAACCCAACGCAAATAGAAGGAAAGCAGATTAGAGTAGAAATAAACAAAATAGAGAATAGAAAAACATAAAGAAAATCACTCAAACAAAATGCTGGTTCTTTGAAGAGATAAACAAAATTTGCAAACTAGACTACAAGCTAGACTGACCAAAAAGAGGGAAGACTCAAATTACTAAAATCAGGAAAGAAAGGAAGCATCACTATTGGCCTCACAGAAATAAAAAGGATTATAAGTGAACACTATGAATAATTAAACAATAACCTAGATTAAATGAACAAATTCATAGTGAGATACAAATTACTGAAACTGAATCAAAAATAAATTTAAAAATCTAAAGGTACTTAGTTAGTAATCAAAAAACTTCCCACAAAGATAAGCCTAGGTCCAGAAGCCTTCAGTGGTAAATTCTGCCAACATTGAGGATAAAAATGATTATAAACCAAGACCAAGGGGTATTTAACACAGAAATACAATGTTGGTCTAACAAATTAAAGAAATCAATGTAACATACAATATTAATAAAGGATTAATAAAAAAGAAATATATGATTATCCCAATTGACACAGAAAAATCATTGACAAAACCCAACACATTTTCATGATAAAAACACTCAAGAACCTAGGAATAGAAGGGAACTTCCTCAGCCTGATAAAGGACATCTAGAAAAACCCCACAGTTAAAAATCATACTTAATGGTAAAAGACTGAATACTTTTCCCCTAAGATCAGGAATAAGGATGCCTGCTCTGTTCACTTCCTTTCAACATTTTACTAGAGGTTCTAGCCAAGGCAGTTAGGCAAGAAAAAGAGATATTAATAAAAGGCCTCTAGACTAGAAGAATTAAAACTATCTCTATTAGTAAACAATATTATCTCGCATACAGAAAATCCTAAGGAATCTACAAAAAAATAATAATAATAAAGCCATTCAGCAAGGTTGTAGAATACAAGATCAATATATAAAAATCAATTATATTACCATACACTAGCAATTAACAATCTGAAAATGAAATTAGGAAATGAATCATTTACGATGCAGTCAAAAAGCATAAAATATTTAGGAAAAAATTTTAACAAAAGAAGTCCAAGACTCGTACATTGAAATCTAGAAAGCACAGTTAAAAGAAATTAAAGAAAGCCTAAATAAATGGAAAGCTATCCCCTTGTCCATGCACTGGAAGACAATATATTAAGATGGCAATACTCTCCAAATTGATCTGCAGATTCAACACAATCCCTATCAAAATCCCATATGCCTTTTTTCGCAAAAATTGAAAAGCTGACCTTAAAATACATGTTGGAAATGCAAGGAACCCTGAATAGTCAATACAGTCCTGAAAAAGAACGAAGTTGGAGGGCTCGGACTTTCCAAATTCAAAACTTACTGCAAAGCAACAGTAATCAATTAATTTTCAACAAAGGTGCCAAGATAATTCAAAGCACAAAGCACAGTCTTTTCAACAAATGGTGCTGGGACAACTTGTTATCCACATGCAAAAGAATGAAGTGACTACTTCATGCTAGACACAAAAATTAATTTAAAATGAATCACAGACCTAACTCTAAGAGCTAAAACTATAAAATTCTTAAAGGAAAAGAGAAGCATATCTTCATGATCGCTGGGCAATAATTTCTTAGATAAAACACCAATACCACAAGCAACAAAAGAAAAAATAGATAAACTGGACTTCATGAAAATTAAAAACTTCTGTGCTGAAAAAGATACCATCAAGGAAGTAAAAAGGCAACCCACAGTATGGTAGAAAATATTTGCAAATTATATATCTTGTATATAGAATATATATAGAATAAAAACTATTACAATTCAACAATAAAGAGATAACCCGATTTAAAATGGACAGGGATTTGCATAGACATTTGTCCAAGAAAGATACACAAACGGCCAACAGGCACATGAAAATATGCTCAACATCCTTAGCCATCAGGAAATGCAAATCAAAACCACAATGAGATACCACTGCACACTTAACAAGGATGGCTATAATCAAAAAGACAGACAATAACAAATGTCGACAAGGATGTGGAAAAACTGCAACCCTAATACATTGCTGGCGGGAATATAAGATGGTGTAGTCCCTTTGCACAACAACTTGGCAGTTTCTCAAAAAGTTAAATATAGAATTACCATATGACCCAGGAATTACACTCCCAGGTATATATCCAATAGAACTAAAAACATATGCCCACAAACTTGTATACAAATGTTCCTAGCAGCACTATTCATAATAGTCAAAAAACTGAAACAACTCAAATGGCCACCAACTATTGGATGGATAAATAAAATGTTATATCCACTACAACAGAATACTACTCAGCCAATAAAACTGATTAAAGTAATGAGAAATGCTACAACAAAGATGAAACTTGAAAACATGATGCTATGAAAGAAACCAGTCACGAAGGTCACATTTTGTATGATTCCCTTTATATAAAATATCCAAGGATAGGCAAATCCATAAAGACAGAAAGTAGATTAGTGGATACCAGTGGCTGGGAAGAGAAGGGAAGTAATGCTAACAGGTATGGGGTTTCTTTTGGGGGTGATAAGAATGTTTGGAATTAGATTATGATGATCGTTGCACAACCTTATGAATATACTAAATACCACTGAACTGTACACTTAAAAAGGGTGAATTTTATGGCATGTAAATTGTATCTCAACACAGGTGTTATAAAAAATGAACAGTAATTTTCAATTTATTGGAATTATAGTTTTTTAATCTGTAAATGTTTAAGTGTCACCATTGTATATGAGAATTATAAGCTTATACTTAGCTTATATTTGCTTAGACCTAGCTTTATATTTGTATACATTTAGGTAACAAAATTAAAATAGTTTGTAAGTAGTTTGGTTTGGGTCAATCATCCTATAATTCACAACCCAGTTTTGATTAGCTAACTGCTCATCTGGAAGCCCACGATACCCTGAAGCAATTACTAAGCTTTTCTGTTATCTCTGATCAACATTAGAGACTTTAAATTAGCATAATGAAGGTTAGAAATTGGTTTTCAATAGTGAAATCAGTGTTTGGTCAGAATCATGAAAATACACAGGGGCTCTCACTGGGGAGATCAGTGGCATTCAAAGTATCCGAATTGGCCACAATATTCTAAAGATACCATCACATTAACAGACATGACAATTTAGATGCCTGTAACCTGTACTTTTCAACATAACACCTGAGACTTGTCAAGACCTTGCAGTTCTGGTTGCCTAATGCCAACGGTAAGGGTAACAGACAACAGGGGTCAGCAAACTTTATTTGTAAAGATCCAGATGGTAGATATTTCGGGCTTTGTGGGCCATATTGCCTCTACGTCGCTATCCAATTCTGCCACTGGGGCATGAAAGCAGCCCTAGACGTCACATAAGCAAATGAGTACGGCTGTGTTCCAATAAAACTTCATTTACAAAAACAGGTGGCGGGCCATAGTCCGCCAGTGTCTGCTCTAGAACATAGTGTCTGCAACGTGCAAGGTGCGGGTGGCTGCCTCACCTATAAGCACACAGAGGAGACTTTCATCAAGCCCACCGATCACATCCTTGCTTACTGATACACATTAGTGCAAGATGTGTGAGCCCGGCTTGCATGATAATCTGGTAGTTAGGCTGTCGGGGAGTACCTAACCCTCATCCACCCCAAATGCTTTAGCAACTGCTATCTACTAGAAAGAACCTGACAGTTGTATATTACCAAATTAACAAATCACAGCGGTACCTCATTAAAGAAACATAAATTGTTTCTTTAATGGCCCTATCATTTTGATGTAGACTATTAAGACAAATAAGTGACCTTCACGTCAAAAAGCAAGGAATGAAAATAAACTTAGGATAAGAAAAAAGCACACATGAAGCCAGAGCCAGCCAACAGGGTACCAGAAGTTCTGAAGACCTGGGCGCCAGCTCCAGACCAGAACCCAGGTGGCTGAAAAAGCAACTTGCAAAGGATTATAATCATTCATGATGCTGGAAGGAAGCAGAAGAGTTAATCACCCAAAATCAACTTTCTGTGGCTTTAAAATTAGGTCCTTGATTTGCCAAATTTGATTTGAATCCATTTAACATTAAAGCCAGTTCCCCAAATCCTGGCAACCTTAGAGCTAGGCGGACTCCAGATAAAAAGTTATACTTGGAGGCTTCAACACTCCTACTGGGAGGGTTATCTGACCAAGGCCGACTTTGTTTATCCTTGTGGTTTAGTAATCTAATGTAATAAAAAGGAGGAAAACAGGCAGGCGCCATGGCTCAGGCCTGCAATCCCAGCACTTTGCAAGGCCGAGGTGGGAGGATTGCTTCAGGCCAGGAGCTCAAGACCAGCCTGCACAACATAGCAAGAACCCATCTCTCCAAGAAAAGATAAAAAATTGGCCGAGTGTGGCGGCACACACCTGTATTCCCAACTACTCAGGAGGCTGAGGCAGAAGGACTGCTTGAGCCCAGGAGTTCGAAGGTGCATTGAGCTATGACCATGCCCCTGAATACCGGCCTGGGGTGACAAAGCAAAACCCTGTCTCTAAAAAAAATAAAAAATAAGAAAAAGGAGGAAAACGCCCATTTTATCATCCACTGCCAGTTGTGTTTCTTTGCTCATCAATCCATACCTTGAGAAACGTTTCCTTGACAATAATGACTATTATTTGACGCTTCTACCTACAGAACGCTTCAGGGTAGTTTCTCAAACTCTGGTGATTCTTAGGCACCCTTGGGATGCTCAGGGGAAAAGTGCATGTGAGCCCTGCAATCTGCATTTGTAACAACTTCCCCTGCATGATGTTAATGCACGTGGCTCCAAAACCACAATTTAGGAAAACTCGCCTTATCTAGAGCCTCTATCTAACACCACTGACCTTGGAATCTGGTGGCCTGTCCATGTGCAGGAGGGAGACGCCAACACGTAACTACAATTTTGCCACCAATAGCATACAAATGAAGAAGCCACCCAAAAAGTTAAGAGTTAACTATAAAAGTAGCAATAATTTAATAACCCCCCAACACACACAATTTTTAAAAATCTACTACTACTAACCTATGCTTTTAAAATTAGGTGGGCAAAGATGGCATTCACTCAACTCTGTCGCACATAGTTATGTACCAAACATTGCGCAAGACCCCGGGTACTATATCAGGGATGATCCAAACAGACGTGACCCCTAATCTTACCACTGGCCAGGAATAATTAGAAACTCACCACAGGCATTCTGTAAATCAGCTATGTCTGCGGAACAGACATAGCTGTTAATCGGAATGGAGGGCACAGAAATCTCCAACCCGGATACAACTTAAACTCTTGGGTGTGAGATCTAGGAATAACAGAGTTAAGAGAAAAGCCCAACAACTTCCATCTCAGCCCCAGTTCAGGCAAAAAGGAAGACAAACTAGAGGATCAGTCACTTAAGATCAGTGTCTTAAGAGTTCAAAATTAAAACCATACACTAACTCCAGGCCCAGGGAACTAAGACAGAAAAGGCCTGTGACCACTGAAGAACCGGAGACAAGGTTTTGGACCGTACTGGAACTCAGGATTTCCCAACTTGATGTCACACGTCACCAATACTTGGCCTGATTTCTCACCTGTGTGTTCCCATCACCCCATCCCTGCCAAGGCCATTCAAGGATGCTGTGTTCTTGGGCTGCTATGTGTGTGTGTATGTGTCTAAGAGAGAAAGAGACAACAGGCAAGGCAGGAAGACAGTGATCCAATGTCTACGGGTCAATGCCAACAGCGTGAGAGAAGAAAAACAGCCATAGGTTAATGGTTTTTAAAAATATTTTACAAGGTATATAACAGGGAACACCTCTTTCTGTCAGCCATTTACATCACTCTTCTCATTGTACAAATGGGAACCTGGAGGAAAACATCACATCTGATTTCAGTCCCTAAGGTTAACAGTGACACGCGCAGAGCAACCTCCCAGTTGGCAGAGGCCCCAACAGACCCTGAGTCAACGAGGGAAGGACGCCATTAGGAAAGCAAGCTGGTAGCCCCCCTGGAATAGCAGCCCCTCCTGCCCTTGGCCGGGGCTGGGTTTTTCCTTTACACCAGGGTCATAAAGAGTGAACTCGATAATGTTGCGAAGCAAGTCCTGTTAAATAACCAACTCTGGTTTTAAATGAGCAAGCCCTCCATTTCAGCATCTGGCTCCAACACATCAAATCAAGGGGAAGATTTTCCCAAAGGCTCAGAGTTAAGCTACTTACTGACAGCTGGAAGCTTAATTACTGCTTTTCTTAGAGCATTAACTCCCACTAGCCAATGACTACACATCCTATTAGCCATGTAAATTAACATGTGTCAAAAAATCTCAAAGAAATCGGCCTAAGTTTAAAGGAAATCAGGCAGTGGGATTAAAAGAAAAAAGCCACTGAGCCCCACCCATCCTTTCTGTGTTCTTTTCACTGGGACTTTAAAGAAATATGTCTTTGTCAAGGATGCTTGGCTACCAGGAAACAACCAACTTCCTAGAGTCCAGAGACACTTGGAGTATTTGTCCTAAGCTTCTCCACTTCCCCAACCTCCCAGCACCTTCCAAGCCCTTGAGGAATGTTCACCAGGGCCCGGAATCCTTCATCGAGCTATCCCAAGCACGTCGACCCAATCTCTGCTTATGCAAACTCACCTGTTTGATCACAGAATGACAAACTGCATAAGGGAAACTCAAAAGTCTACTCTTCAGCACGTTCAACTTACCACCACCTTTGTAGCAAACATGTACTTGTCTCGAAGCTGAAAGTCTCTCACTTCCTCGAGGATCACTTCCTGGTTTTCCCGGGACTGGAAGAAGTCTGTGCTTCGGAAAATGGTGGAGTAGCCAGAGGGTTCGTGACGTTCAATGTAGATGGTATTCGGCTTGTCATAGGGATCAATTCCCCTGGAAGAAAAAAAAATCGTTGTCATCATTTCCACATTTAATTACCAGAGGCATGGAGGTTTTGCCATGTGGACGATCAACTAGAATTTAGGGCCACCAAGGTAAGACCTACAAATGATACTCTGTGTGCCTCAAACATATCCCTTTGGTAGCGCCTCGGCTCAGTATAGAGGGAAAGGAATTGCCATTTATAAAGTGCTTTATGCTGTTTTCACAGCACCCTGGGTGTAGCTCCAGGCAACCTCTGGCCCTGCTTGAAAAGAGCAAAAAGTAGAAAAAGAACAAGGTGGCGTGTTTCAGAATCAACAAGCAACGGACTGCTTGAGGCTGTCAGCAAGGTTCTAGCCTCAAGTTATGAACCTCAGACGAACGAAGGAGAGTTCTCCCAAAGTGCTATATCCTCAGAAGAGCATCACTGGAGGAAACCACTTTAGGAGCTTCCGAGCCTGATCTTTCCAAGGAAGGGATCCTGCCTCGTCTCTGTGGGTCCCCTGCCCATGTCACTGATCCACACAATCTGGAGTCCTCCTGCATTTCATCTCCCATGAGGCTCTTCCACAAATTTTTTTCTTGCACATACTGATCACCTTCAGAAAGGAGGGCGCATTCCTCCCTCTGCACTTTCGCGAACACCGTGGTGCAGTGATGCCCTCTGCACACGCTCGGATCCCTCCATCTGAATCCTACTCTCCTCTGAGGTCAAGTTCAAGTCCTCATCTTCCAGGAGATCTCCCAGTCCCAGTGCTGTCCTCCCTTCTCCCACCACTAGCACCATGTCTGTGCAGCACTCTTTTCCAAGCCTTCTATATGAGTTTGACCTCCAAACAAAGACATAAAACTGCTTCGGTTGGGTGATTTTGGAATCAGTCTCATTACTTTACACAGTAATGCCTCTGGTACACCGTATTACCCTGCTCACCATCGTGTATTCGGTGAGCTCCCCAGACAGAGTACAGACGCCTTGAAAGGCCACGTCTTTTTATCCCTCAGGGTCTCCACCTGAAGTAACACTTGCTGCATTTAGGTCTGTGGGCCATAATTACAGAAGCTAATCCAAACTAAAAAATGTAGAAGGACTTAGGTCAAACGATCTCAGAGAAGAATCTCTGAACTAGTGTTTCCCCCAAAAAGCCCCACACAGCAGCTGGGAGGATGACTTACACGCCCCAAGTTTCCTAACATTCTCAGGAACCACCAAGGCCGGGTGGATCATTCAGCAAATGGAAAAAATATTAAGAACTGGGACAGTTAGGAAGATAATATCACAGTGAGGGTGCCAAGTGACGACTCAAAAAAAGGCAGAAGGCCTTAGTTATGTAACTGCCAGTATACAGTTCCATACGCGGGACGGCTCTCAGAATAATGAAGGCAATAGCATGAAATTCCTTCGGAGACGTACTGTCAAAGACCACGTTCTCAAAAAAAGGCAAAGAAGGGAGGAAGGAGGCAGGAAGATAAGAAACAGAAAAACAAAAGCGCCTACGATGGGGGAAGACTTGACTTTTGCGCTGCACTGTGGAGTCTTGCACTGGAGAACACCAGCGGCCTGGTCCTGATGTGGGAGAAGAGCATTCTTCATTGTGAGATACTTGGGGTGCGTGTGTGGGTGGGTGGCGGCATGTTCTCTTCCTTGCCACAATTAGAAGTACTGATTAAAGTACTTCCTCTAGCCCAGAGGATATGCAAATTAAAATGAGGCTGCCTGGTATTTTTAAAAAGGCGAAGAGGAAGGAACCTTATTGAGATATTTTGAGACCAAGCTCACCTCTATTATTCCTTCCCAGCCAAAAGCAGCAGCCAACATCTAGAGACAGAAAGAACTGTGCCTTTCATCCCAATTCTCTTCGTAATCCATATTTGGACCTCCCATTTCTGCAAGCTGCTCCACCTACTAGTTCTCATACTTTGCAATCACTTAGCCTTCCAATTTCTTACACTCACTGACACCTACTTCTGTTCTCTTTGCCCCCATTCAGAAATTTCAATCTTCGCTCTATCTCTGAGCACGGTCATCAGGCCTCATCTGGCCTCACCTGCAACCCTTCAGTGATGCTCCATGGGGCATCCTGAGTCCTGCCCCCACAGGTCTTGTACTATTCTGTCTTGCCAATCCCCGTCTTTGGACCAAGTAAATTATTAGCTTTCCTCACTCCTGCTTCTCCCAGGTTGCCAAGCATTGTTAAACAAATGTATGTCATTCTCTGAGAGACGAGATTACATTTTCACTTATTATAAGGAAACTTAAGGGAAAAAAATCCCCCAAATAGTCTAAAATCCCCTGACAACAAACATGTAACTGTCTTAAAATATAGACCAGTCCTTTCCCTAATTATCTGCAAATCTGCACAGAGGCAGAAGGTACAATACTCAAATTTCTAAACTTTAAGTTCCCTTAACTTATCCCTATAAGTTCCTGCTCGCTTTGCCCTCTTCATTTATCGTTTCCTAAACAGATAAAAGAACAATTTGTACCTTTAAAACTCAAATAAAGCAAAAGAAAGTTATAACAATATTCCTTAAGCAGAGATTGTCCTTCGATAAGACCATGGTTCTAATTTCACTAATACCCCACAACCTCCACCCAAGGAAAACAACAAAAAGGTCAGAAAAGGCTCCCTTTATGGAAAGAAAGACCAGTGGAGTCTGAAGATGGTCAGCAGTAGGGCCCCTCCCTGTATCCTCTCCATCTTTACCATCCTCAATTACTAAAGCAGCAGTACCAACCCAGAGACATTCCACTTCCCACAGACAGCTAAAAGAAGCACAGACAGTATCTACATATTACGGGGCCACTACATTTAATGAGGACTAAAACTACATGTAAAAGTCAAAAGACAATTGACAAACTGGAAAATATAAACATAAATGCACACACACACAAACTATCTCATATCACAAAGAGTTAATCTCAAATGTAGACAGTTCCTTGAAATCAATAATTTAAAAAAACAAATAGAAAAAGTGCAAAGTGCATGAATAGGCATGTCACCAAAAAAAAAAAAAAAAAAAACCAAATAAATAAAAGTGACCCGTAAGCAGATTAAAAGATGTTCTGACTCATTCACGGTTAAGAAATATGCAAATTAAAACTTCACTGAGACAATTTTCTGACCTTACATACTGAATGTGGAGAAAGACACTATTCTATAGTGTTGAGATGAGTGCAAATTTGACACTTTCTATGCAAAATTTAGCAATCTCTATCAAAATTAAAATTTCAAGGATGCATTCACCGTGGATATAACAGGGCACAAAACTAACAAAAGTCCCTGCCCTTGGAGAGCTTTCATTCTATTGAAGAGAGAAACACAAATAATAAGCATAACAATAGCATATCAGAATGTGACAAAGTGCTATGTGGAAAACAATGGGGCAGAATACAGCAGATTGGGAATAATAGGGAAGTAGCTATAATTTTTAATAGGATCCTTAGGGTAGGCCTCATTTAGAAGGTGTTATATGAGCAAAGACTTGAATGAGGCGGTAGGGAGTAAGCAGTAAGTATTAATACATCTTGGGTAAGAGCACTCTACGCAAAGAAAATAGCAAGTGCAAAGGCCCTGTGGTTAAGAATGTACCTGACATTTAATCTAAGAGGAATGATGAAACATGAAAGGGTTCACAGCAGAGGAACAACATGATCTAACTTGTTTTAATGGGATCAATCTGGCCACCCACTGAGACTAATTACAGAAAAAACAGAGTGAAAGCAGAAAGACCAGTTGGGAGACTAATGAGCAATGACAGTGATGGCTTGGAATAAAGTAGTACCTGAGTAGAAGATTCTAGATGAATCAGGAGCCAGCAAAATTTTCTGATAGATTGATTGTGAAGCATGAAACAAATGTGGAATCAATGATGACTCCAAAGTTTTTGGCCCAAGTGACTAGACACTGAAATGGGGAAGATTATGGGTAGGGCTGATCTGGGAGGTATCAAGCTTGCGATATCACTCATCCATGCCAATGGGTTGATAAGCAGTTAGATTAACCCACTGGCCCAGCAAACTCGCTCCTGGAAATCTGTCCAATACATTTGCCTGCATATGTGCAAATTCATATATTCAAGATCATATACTATATCACTGTAACAGTAAAAGATCAAAAGCAACTATGACTAGAAACCATATTTCTTGAGTAGAGTGTTTAATGCACCCCTCTTCTCAAACACCTGCAATGGTTCCCCACTGCTTTTGGAAATTAGTCCAAATTCCTTTGTCAAGCACTGCAGATCCCGATCCCAACTTCCCTTTCCAAACTTCGCCCAAAGCACTGGCCAAAAATGAGTCAGTGTTCACCCAAGCACCACAACAGCCCATCTCTGGGCCTTTGGCCACTCTGTTCCTCACGTGGAATTCGTGTCCTCCACACCTCCACTCGGCGACATCCTACCTGTTGTGTGCATCCTGGATCAAAAGCAACCTCCTTCACAAAACTATCTATGATCCTCCCACCTAGACGGAATAGGTCCCTCCTCTGGCTTCTCACGCTACATCTGTTATTTCTGTGACTCTTTCATAATGTGTGTTATGTACCTGAAGTGTTTTTCTTACCTCCTAAACTGTAATTTCCTTAATAACTATATCCATAAATTGCTCAACTTCTTATGCCCAAAAGCATCTATCAGGTCTTCTTTTAAGCAGACATGAAAAAAATAGGTTATGAACAAATGCGTGAATTTTATATAAAGAAAAGTCCCCACTTCTAATACGATGCTCTAAGAATGAAGACATTTAGAAACTCTGCTAAGATGCAAGAGCTTCAAGATTCCCCTGGGTTTCCTGATGGACTGAAAAACGCAAAAGCTCTACCATTCCTCTGACAAATAAACCTTACTTTCCCATCCCCCCTCCTCCTCCTCCAGTGAGTTTGTTATACTTGCAGCTCTGATTCTCAGGTCTGGGAAATTGATGTCCTGAACCAAATGTTTCACATTTCAGGTAAGGGCAGAAGGCTTGTCCACCATGAAGAAGCTAGAATTGGAGACAGGAGGTTACAAGAAAGGAGGTTACAGGATTTCTTAGATGACACAACTTACCAAGAAAAGGATTTCACATGTTCCTGAATCATGATCCAGGTCTGACCAAAATCATCTGACTTCCATAGCTGCAAAGACCAAAACAACAAAAAGCTGTCATGATGCAAGAGGCGCGTACAACCTGAATGGTATCACCAAACACCCACTGAAATCCCACCTTCCATGACACACTCTCTGTAAAGACAGGCACCAAGGTCACTAAAGCCAATTCAGTTACTCCAAAAGCAGACGAGGGCAGGAAAGGAGAGACAACCTTGTACCTATGCATTCTTCTCCACAGTCACTAAGGCTACTGAGAAATAGCAATTAAAAGGACAAATGAGTGTGATTTGCCTTCTATGTATGCATTATCAGAAATTATATTTTACTTTCTGACCAGTCCCTAAAAGGATTATACTCTGCACTTCTCGACTGAGAAACAGTGTCCTTAAAAACCTGTGATGGATAGCAGCAT
Organism: Propithecus coquereli; assembly: GCF_000956105.1. Taxonomy (NCBI): domain Eukaryota; kingdom Metazoa; phylum Chordata; class Mammalia; order Primates; family Indriidae; genus Propithecus; species Propithecus coquereli. The sequence continues at coordinate 1,915,279 of NW_012147412.1, read as the reverse complement.
TATTTGCAATAGCTACACTGAGGAAGCAACCCGAGTGTTCACCAACAAATGAATGGATAAGCAAGATGTGGTATATACATACAGTGGAGTATTGTTCAGCCTTGAAAAGGTGGGAAATTCTGGCACAGGCTACAACACAGATGAACCTTGAGGACGTTATGCTAAGTGAAATAAATCAAATACAGAAAGACAAATACTATATGATTCCACTTACATGAGGTACCTGCAGTAGGCAAAATCACAGAGACAGAGAGTAGAATGGTGGTTTCCAGGAGCTAAAGGCAGGGAGTTATTGTTTAATGGGTATAGAATTTCAGTTTTGCAAAATGAAGAGTTCTAGAGATGGATGGCGGTGATAGTTGCACAATATGTATTTTTTTTTTTTTTTTTTTTGAGATAGAGTCTCGCTCTGTCGCCCTGGGCAGAGTGCAGTGGTGTCATCATAGCTCACTGAAACCTCAAACTCCTGGGCTCAAGCAAACATCCTGCCTCAGCCCCCCCCAAGCAGCTGGGACTACAGGCGCGTGCCACCACGCCCAGCTAATTTTTCTAGTTTTTGTACAGATGCGGTCTCGCTCTTACTCAGGCTGGTCTCGAACTCCTGAGCTCAAGCGATCCTCCCACCCGAGCCTCCCAGAGTGCTAAGATTACAGGCATAAGCCACTGCTCCCAGCCAACAATATGTACTTAATACCACTGAATTGTACACTTACAGATGGTAAAGGTAGTAAATTGTATGTTATGTGTATTTTACCACCAAAAAAAAAAGAGAAAAAATTGTAATGGGCCTTGGTAATGACAGATAAATGGAGAGGACACTAAGTACAAAAGTACAAAGCATCAAAGGGAATCAACTGAATAGGAGATGTGGCCATGAGTAATTAACTTGCTGAATTTTGGCAAAGCCTCTCAACTGCCACAGATGTTACCTGAGGTCCCCCTGGCCCTAGCAATCATGAATGAAGAAGCATGAGAATAAAAATACCAACAATCCCCCTCCACCGGCAAACTGACCCAGCCCAGGCTTAGGTTACTCCCTGAGGTGAGCAGAGGTAAACAGATCCGTGTTTTGGTTAAACAATCTGCAAAGAAAAAGAAATGTTCCAAGGTTCCTCTGAGCAAAAGCATTTAAGACTCATCATAAATCCAATCATACAGGATCTACGGGTTTCCTAGGTTGCCGCCAGGCCAATATTCTTGATTTGGCACATTTCGATCCTGAGATATAAATCCTACTCAGGCCCTCCCCTCGTCTCTCAGTTTTCCTTCAATCCTGGGTTCAAGGAAGAAAGTACATTTATATCACGCACGCACACACACACACACACACACACACACACACACACACTCTTAAAGGAAGAATGTCAAAATTAATGGTAACATCAAATAAATGGGGGGTGAAAGCCAGATGGGGAGGGTGGAGGAGAAATTCAACAAGAGGTCCCAGAAGAGCTCAGACTCCAGACTTTTCTACCTGGTTTTTCTCTGATTAAATGCCAGAGCCACAGTTTACCCTAAGGGCTAACAAAGGTGCATGTGCACAGAGAAGGGCCTGGTGTTTACCTAACAGGGCCTGCCAAGCGCTGGGTGTTGATCCCTGGCTGGGCTGCTGACCGAGAAGGCCAGGGGGATACACTTTTCCCGAGCGAGCCGTGCTAAGTGAAATAGTACCTATAGAGACTGAGCCCGAGAGAGGAGGAGGGAGGGGCAGCAGGCGAGGTCACTCAGAGGACACACGATCCACACAGGCAGGGTAGAAAATTAGAGCAGCCCCACACGACTGTGTTCCGGAAGCTCTCTTACCTGCTTGTTGGGGTGGGACCGGTCGAAGCCCAGGAGAAGGTTGGAGGCTTTGCTATGCAGAAGGAGATCAGCTGCCCGGAATGGGATGGAAAAGCCTTGGATAGTGTCACAGAAGTCAAACGTGATCCAGAGGTACTGGGCGTAAGCGTCTGCGAAGATGTACTGCAGGAGAAAACAGATAAGCTCAGAGCTGGCCCCGGCCACAGCCGCCCAATGCTCCCCCAACGCTCCCCCAAACCGTGTGCAAGTGCGCAGACATACCGGTGGCAGCTGGCATTAACAGGGTGCCGCAGCCTTACGGGGCTTCCGCAATGGCTTTCTCCCCATCCCCTGGAAATGGAGAGATGCTGGCACATGCCAAACACGGCGCAGTAAGAAAGAGCCGCAGAGATGGGCCAGGGTGTAGCCACAGGGTAGGTTTGCTTAACCAGGTAACGAAGCTGGTTGGGCCTATTTTTTCTTTCAACTGACTTGGCCATTCTTACTTCCTGGCGAGTCACTAGGTCACAATGATAGGATGGTTATTGGCACATGGGACAGAGAAGTCCTGCTCTTCAGAGTGGCTGAACCCAGATGGGACTGCTGACGCTCCCTGCATCCTCTGAGTAGCACAGGACATGCCTTTCCAAGAAAATCACTGAAATCACATGCATCTAAGAAGGTAAGCTGCTCCTTCTTGCTACTATGCCAAGTGACTGGGCAGCTCTGGGGACCAAGCTGCCACTGTGGCTGGCAGGCTCACTCCGGGGCAGAGCAGGAAGTGGGTCTGGTGAGCAGGGGCCTCCCTTTATTTTGCTTCTGCATGCGTGAGTGACTCTGAACAAGTTCAGCAGGAGAGTGGCTGCAGCCTAAAGAGTTCTCTGGAAAGAAGGATCCAGGCGATTCAATCTAACCAGCGTGTACTACACACCCACCGTGGACCAGACACCAGAAGCCACAGTGAAAACTGAAGATCCTTTCCCCTCCGAGTAGCTCGAAATCAAATATGGGAGACAGACATGTCTGCAGCTAATCACCACCCAAGACAAAATGAGGTTGAATGAGAAACCACAGAGTCCTGTGAGATCCCGTCTAGCTTGAGAGATCAGACACGGCTCCATGGAAGAGGGGGGCCTTGAAGGGCAGGCCAGACTTCCACAGGGAAAGAACATTCCAAGTCTAGGGCAGTTTGTGTTTGGGCACAAAGGGGTGGAGGGAATACAGCATGGGTTTGATGACAGTCTTGAGGGCCTGAGGCAAATGATTGGAAATCGAGGCTGGACAGCACAGATGATGGAAGCCTTGAACACACCTGGAGTGACCTGGAGGCCAGCCCCCGCACCCATAATAACGAGGGAAGCTCAGGGGATGACACTTTGAATCAGAAACCAGAGCAACAGGGACCCAGTTCCACCCACAACCAGTCACTTAAATCCTAGAAGTCGACCAAGCCAAAGCAATCAGCCCAAGGACATTTTCCCTAATTGACTCCACCTGATCCAGATCAATCTTGGGCTCTGAACCCTTCCAGCACGACAGCCTTGTCATGGACTGACACGTCACCCTCTTGCCCATGCTGCTTTCAGATGTTCTCACTCCTTTTCACTTGTGCACACTCTCTCCCCAAATGCAGACTGTAAACCTCCCAGGGACATAGTTTGTGGGTTTTCTCTTGTGTTTCCCCCTTAGCATCTACGGTAAATCTCCAAACTCTGTAGAAGCCAAATTAAATCTAACTGGAAAAGGTAGTAAACATTTTGAAAGTAGTCTTCTCGACTATAAGAAAATGCAATAAGAACAATTACGATCCTAAGAGGATCATCACAATTTCTGGCACAAAGTATTCCCTAGAAATAATTTAGCTCATCTTCCTGCTCCCAAACCAGCTTAAGTTATTAGGGAAGAGAGGGTTCTCAGTTTGAAAAGATTTCTCCAGAAACTGCTCCATGGCTTCCTGCAGTCTGACATTTGAGAATGTAATAATAAAACTTATGAAGTCATAAAACTTATTACTGTTCATGGTAAGAGCTAAAATTTTTCAAGAGCACTTACTAAGTGGCAGGCACTCAGCTAACAGTTTTGCATGCCTTATCTCGTTTCATTCCTGCACTACTCACAACAACTCCATGTGCTAGATGTTACTGTCACACCCCCTTTTCATAACGAGTACACTGAGGTTTAGAGTGGTTAACCACCCAAGGTGATGCAGAACGAGGCAGCATTGACGTCAATACCTGCCTGATTCAGAACCCCTCTCTTAACAGTTCATCAATCCTTATCTCTCTTCTTCTAATAAAAAGGCAGCATTTTCAGAACTGAAATCATAGGTCCTACATTGTACTATCTGACTCACTGTTGTGCCTCCTCTCCTAATCCACTCCATAAGTTTTCACTGGAAACTCTCTTCCCTTGCCTTCCGTGACACTGTCCCCTGTCAGCTCTCCACCCCCAATCCCTGACACTCTCAAGTCCTAGATTCTCCTTTGCTGGCTTCTTTGTCTTCTTCCATCCCCTACCCTCACATACCCTCATTACTCTTCCATCCTTTGCTGCTGAACTTGGCTGTCCTTCCACAAAGCTTCGACTGCCTCTAAGGAACAAGCAGGGCACGAGTTTCAAATCTACAGCCTCACCCTGCCTTCTCACTGAGATTCTACTTCTGTTCCTTCTTTGCCTCCTCAGCATCTCTACTTTTGATGGATCAAGACATTTTATTATGTCCAGAAGTGAATTCTTTAAAACCTTCCCACCAAAACCCAATTCTCTCTCCCCACATCTCAACTTCTGTCCCCGCTACACCTTTCCCCAGTCCTGCTACTCACACGCAGACCTGGGTTTTCACTCCAGTCTCCCCTTCAGCCCCACTCTTAATCAGCCACCTACCCTGTTATGTTTTCCTTTAAAATCTTTCTCAAAATCTGTGCCTTCCTTTTTACTCCCAGCGCTACCAGCGTGGCGTGTGTCCCTACCAGAGACTGTAGGCAAAGTGGAGTAGGCAATGGGTTTCCTTCATCCTCATGTCTTCCCGGACCTAAGAGAAACACTTGGAGGGTGATAAGAGGTTTGGCTGAGTGACGGAGCAAGTTCATGCCGACACTGCCACAATGGTTCCCTTTCTAGACTGTTCTCTAATCTTTTCCTTCCAACACATCATAAATATTGCCAGGAGACACATTTTCCTACAAGACACTATTCAGTTACTCCCCTACTCAAAGATTCTTCCAGGGCTCCCTACAGTCCTCCAGGTAAAAGACAATCTCCTCGATCTTCAGGCAGGGGTCTGTTTGACACTGCAAAGCAGCACAGTGCAGACCCTCCACCCCTGAGATGCGAATCTCCTTGCTGTCTTGCATGGAAACCACATACCGGAACCCTGACATCTCTACCCTCGCCTATCTCCTTCTTGAGGGCTCCCATCAATTCTGCTCTACCTATTGAGGTCACATGTCCATCCTTGAAGCTCCATTTCTAATCTGTGAAGACTTGTCTTCCCTGAACCAACTTCACAGAACTCCCCCAGCCATAATTATTTGTAGGTTCCTCACTTGGGCACACGGTGCTTCATGCTGTTATGTAACATGTCACATATGTGCATGTTAGGAAGGCACATAATATCCTATTCTGCTTTTAAGTCCTTATACTACCTGGCTGTCAAGTTTACTGGAGGCCAACCCCACAGACTGACCCACAGCTGACCTACCAGGTGCTTCCTAAACTGTGCGATTTTGGGAGCAACTTCATGTACCCCAACCTCTCCAACCCTGTTTGCAATCACTTAACATTTCATCCTTTGCCTTAAGCTCTGAAAATACGAATACCTCTGGAAAGATAACTAAGCTCTAAATTTATTATGCAGGTTATTAGCATAAGTGACTTTCTCTAGCTTTGCATGGAGAAACCAAGAGTATAATGAGAGGAGGAAGGGTGGTAGAGAAGGCAGTGAAAGGGCTTCCTTCTAGAAGGTGAAAACAAAAGGAAAGAGAATTGTTTTACAATTTTACCTAGGAACCCCCTCTGCCTGGAAAAAGGCAGGATCGGCTCTCGCTGGTGCTGGCGTTGAGGTTGTGAAGCCTAACTGCACTTCAATGGCCTTTTTAAAAGAGCCCCAGACATATTTAGATACTGCCTGACCAACCTCGGGGGCCCGACAGGACAGTGGAACTGCCAGGTGGCTGGAGCTGCACACTGGTTCCGGGAGCAGCACATGGGGGACCAGGAGGGAAGTGGGACTGCCGGCTAACGTGAAAACAGACCCAAAACTCATATGGCCCCAGGACCGCTCCAGCTCCGTCACCAGGCAGAGCCTCCAGACCGGAGCTGGCTACCAGCTAGCACCTCCTCTCCCCTTCCCCAGGCACACATCCCCTCAGAGGTCCCTGTTGCCCTTTCCTGACGTCTTAATCATTCAGGGCAGCTGCTAACATTCATTTCAGCCATTTCAAATGCTCCTTGACAGCCTATAGAACATTTCACCCAGGTGATTTGCCTGGACCGAGCACCCAGCTGTTGACAACAAGGCGCCCAGCCTCCTGTGATTTTTCTCAGGAAGTGGTAGGTCTGGTGGGGCCATTTGCCTTCCAGGGGACAAAGGCAAAAGTAACAGAAGAAATCAGCACAATAACAGTCATCATTTCCTTCCGGAGAAGTCTGGGGAGAGTAACAGCCGCCTCTGGGGAATTAGAAACTCTACAGAGGATGCTGCCTCCCTAACCCACGCAGCCTGGTCCAAGCCTTAGGTCCAACTGCCATTAAGTTCTCCAGCATCTTTGTTCTCGTGAATCGCCGTCCCCGCCGGTTCCAAAGCCTATCCGACTCACCCACAACAGATCTAAGATGCACGACTCTTGAAGGCAGACAGCACGTGGGCTGCACACACGTTGCCCCATCTCGCCATGCAGCACCCAAACTCCTTTGCTGCAACGGTCCCCAGGTTGCTCCCTCCCTCCTGTCTCAATGCCACGGGCCCTGCTCTGCTCCTTCTCCAGACCTGATGCCCCCAAAGCCCCTGATCCTCCGCCTGCACTAAACCTCCTCCTGCATGTCCAAAACACCATCCTTCCTGTCTTCTGACTCTTCATACTTGTGGTCTTAGCAGCTGCTCGCCACAACCCACAGGACGAGCAGGAAGAGACAGAACTTGCCTGCAGACATCTGTGTACAACGGGAGGTGGGGAGGAGACAGATGGAGCTGAAAGAAGATTCCAGCAGGACCACGAAGCAGTTTCAAGGCCACAACTTCGGCAAGAGTTAGCACTGAGATAATGTGTAAATATAATAACAACCATAACCGGTAACAACAATGACAACTTTATCAGGTAAGTACAACCTGATAAAATGAGTAATCCAAGTGTTGATTGACTTTTTTTCAAATTTGTTTTTTAAATTAACCTCATATCTATGTAGCATGTACAACATAGTGCTTTGATGCTCATACACATTGTGTCATGGTTAAATCTAGCTAATTAACAAATGCATGACCTCACCTAGTTATTTTTGTGGTAAAAATACTTAACATCCACTCTCTTTGCACTTTTTAGGCATACGATAAATGAGCAAGTGTTATTTGCTTCTGGAGAGGCAGGGGGCATACAGATCTATCCCCAGGAAAGGCAGCACAGCCAGCAAGCTGGGACCTGGGCAGGGCTCCTCGCAGCAAAGTCTACCCACCCCTGGAGTCCAGGACCAGGCCTGACTGTCCACAGTGCCCGTGCGGTGGAGGGGAGGGGCACAGGGCCAGCCGCCTGTCTACATAGCCAATTCCTTTCTCCTTGCTTTTCATCTGAGGGAGAAAACCTGCTCTGTCACCCTGGAGTTAGGTAAGAGAGGGAAGTTTGCCCCTAACTGCCACTCTGCTCTGAGATCATTAGGCAGGGCTGATATTTAACCATTATGTACCAGTAATGACCATTCCGGTTGTTAAGAAACAACTGCCCTGTACCAGCTGGGAAACAGCCGCTACCCTGGAACCTGTGAGTGGCTCCTCCTAAAGCCCAAGCAGCCTGTACCCTGCCCCAGGATCTCCCCTCAACTCCGCAGCTAAAAGGTTAAGGCCTGGCCCAGCGAGGGTCCTCCAGGACCCAGCCCCCTCCAGACAGGATCTGCTCTGATTGGTCAGTGCCTGAGCCATACCAGTGGCTAAGCATTTTGAACGCAACCCCTGCTAAGAGACCTGAACAGCCTGAAAAGCCAGCACTGGGGACCAGGGAGGAGGACAATGTAGACAGACCTTGCTGGCTTGTTCCTTTCTGGATGCATAGAAAGCAGCAGCGACCCTTACCTCAGAAAGCTTTTGCAATTAGCAAGTTTTTCTTAGTTTTTCTACTAAGGGTCTTTACCTGGAGGAAGCCATCTGGGCTGGAAACGAGCTAGGTAACACAGTGGGGAAAAAAGCCATCAGATAAACTCTCCCTAATCAGCAGGAAAGCCTTGCAGCAGGCTGCTCCATTCCTGCCCTCCTCCCCTCACACACATCCCTGGGGGCCCAGGGTCAGTGCCCCCTCCAAATCAAATTGCCTAGTGGGAGAAACAAAGCCCCCCAGGCCAGCCAGCTGGGAAAACAAAGCAGGAGACAGGGTGATGGCCTTGGTTTTCTTTCCTGTATCCATGTAGGTTGGGGGGGGGGGTGGCACCAACACATGTGTGCACACACATGTACACACACACCCATACACATGCACATGCACACTGATGATGTCTCAGAAGACATGGAACAGACTGCAGTGTTAATCCCAGTGTACCTGGGAAATATTTTTTCCACCTATGAGTCAGGCGATTTATTAGTTGGCTGATTTTCTGTGGTTTAACCCGCCATTGTTTGTCTAGAAATCCTGCCTGACCAGTACTCAGCCTGCCTGATTATGCACAGACCCACTCTGAGAACATATTCCGTCACAAACTGCCAGGTAGCAGAAAAACAGTCGCTGGCCACCTGTCCCGCTTCAAAGATGACAAAGAGCACCATCTCCCAGCAACCCCTTTAGTGCAGCAATCGCCCCAGAACACAACCCCACGAGGCCAGCACGGGGCCCAGCTGCCTCCTCACCCGCTTGTTGTCCGCAGGACTGTGGTAGAACTGGGCAATCACGGCTTCGCTGCTGTTTCCTGCGCCAAAGTTTAGTTTCTCTGAAATCTTCTTGAATGATTTTCCATAGTCATAAGACACGTACACCTGCAATGCAGAGGAGGAGAGGAAACAGAAAAGAGCTGGTGAGAAATTAGGCAGAAAGACCTCTCACCCTGCCTCCACTTTCAAACACCCCACTCTGGGTCCTGAACAGGGTTTCCATTAGGTCCCTGATATCATGAAATTACAGATGTTACCAGATAACCCACAGAGGAGAAGCAGGCACCTCTGCCTGGCCCCAGGTGTGGGGCAGAAAGCATGGGTGCGCTGCAGTCACTGCTGCTGGAACACACTGGCCTCTTTTCTGAGGCCAAGGCAGGTCCCTGGAGCAGGAGACAAATGACAGAAACAATAATAACCTCATCACCGCGGCTAAGTGTTTAACAAATTACATCCAGAGGCAGAGAGAACGTGGCTGTATAAGGGGAAAGGGGTTGGGAATTTCCTTTGCCATCTGCTGAACTGTCCCCAAAATGCAATCTAATTCTTCCTCCCTCTGCCAGGAGGTTCTGTTCTTACAGCATTCCATACTCGAAAAAGGAAAAACCTCGCGGGTCTTCACAAGTAGCCCAAGAGATGGAAAAGAAAGGGAGCTAAGTGACTGAGCATGCGGAGGTGAAAATACTGGGACCAGAACCCCTTGTCCAGCACTAGTGTTGTATGACTCTGTCGTACGGGAGCCACTGACAGCGGCAGGATCCACGCATTTGCCAAGAGCGTGTGCTTCTCTACCGCGTCCTGATCTCTGGCTACGCAGTAACCAGTGACCAAACGTAAGAACACCTGGCATTCGCTGAGTGCTCACTATGTGCAGAGATGGTACTATCCTCTTCAAATGGATGAGCTCAGTAAACCTCCACAACAGCCTACGTGGCAAGGGCAATTATTAAAATCCTTTTACAGACAACAGGGGCTTAGGAGATGAGTCACCTGCCTGGGTAACAAAGGAAGTAAGTAGCAGAGTGGGATTCTGACCCAGGCTGCCTGCCTCCAAAGCCAGTGATCTCAAAGCCATTATCACAGGCAACAAATGCTGGAATGAAAGTTGTCAGATATTTTGTACCTAGACGTTACTACCTGCGAGATATGAAATATAATTAATCTAATTAGTGAGTTAAAAACAAGCCTGATGCATGAACATAACAACTTATGTTTTAAGGGACTTATGTGAAGGGAATTGGGGTAAGCATTAAAGAAAAATGGCAGGTGAATCTCAAGAAGAACAGAAACTACAAGACTAATCCCAGGAAGTGTTACCATCCTCGCCCCCTTAGTCAACAGCAGACATGTTTTGAGGATTTTACAGGAGCCAGGCACTGTGCTAGGCATCAGACATACAAAGACTAATAGATTAAAGACATGGACTTTAGACACAATGGGCATGTCACATGTAAGTGTTTGCAAACAATGCCCTATGTAAACACGAGTGTGTACAAAGGGAACGGAGAGCACACACGGGTCCTGATACTTATCAGATGTCAAGGTTGGAAGAAGGCAAGGCAGAGCCTCCGCCTTTATCTGGGTCACAGTGGAAGAAACTATTAGAGCACACAGTATGTGTTCCTGACTACCAAACGCACAGTACGGGGCTGCCACAAAAGCAGCTGCAGAATTTCTGCAGGTCGAGAGTTCGCAGATAATCTGAGTGGGCAGAAAAGACGAAGCATAACCTTCTCACTTCCATTCTGCTGGCCAAGAATGGACATTAGCATCTTGGTTAGGTTCAGAAGTCACACGCAGCAAATTAGTGACTTCCCAAAAAGGGAGCTAAGGCCCCTTGCAGCTCCAACCTCCCGTAATTCGATAGGCCACTATGATTTACTTCTCCAGAGACACAAAGTGATGGTTTACATAAGGGTCGCGTTTTTCAGTACGCGACACTCCTCTATGAGCATCATCTCTCTTCATCTTTAAAACCCCTCTGAGTCAGTCTCGCCTTTGCCTCCCTCGGTGTGCCTGCAACATAGCAGGGATTCAACAGAGATTTCTGGAATGAGTATCATCATAAACCAAAGAATAAAGGGTTGTGTTAAATAAATTAATTAAAAAGAGTGAATTGAATGAATCAGCAAATGACTAAGAAAATCATTATTTCCATTTAAAAAGTAAAAAACTAAGATTTAGGGAAGTAAATGACTAGCCCCAGGTCATCCTATTAATACTACTAAATGACAAAACTATGACAGTTTCTTCCAATTTCAAGTCCAGTTGTCTTTCGACTCCCCCAAGTTACCTTCTAGGAGAATGTTCTCTTCTCCATACTTACATTTCTCTGTTAAAAAGAAAGACCATACGCCAAATCTACAGGCCAAGCGCTAGAAGGGACGCCGGCTAGCAGGGAGAAAAGACCGACTTTACCAAAGTACAGGGCCTTTCCCAGATTCTCAGCCACAACTCTGACATTGGGCGCTTGGAGGTTCAACCACCTACACTACCAGAAATCTCTTCCTTAATTCTCACCTGCAAACAAAACCCATCGCTTTGGGTGTTATACTTACTAGAGGTTAAAAGGAAGTATGCGAGGGTCCATCCTATGCCTGAAGGCCATCAGAAATTGCTCATCAACCTCCCTTCCCTTCTCCAGGCTGAAACACTCCAGCACAATATTTTCATCCTATCCCCATAATTTCCCTTTCTATTTGATTAATGCAGACTATAAGCTCCACAGGGCAAAGACCACGCTCAGGGTTGGTGCACAGTTATCCACTTTCCTCCACACCGAACAGCCCAGAAAAGGCCTCTACCTGCATGCAGATAATTAACATCGGGCAGGCTGATGGCTTTGTGGTCTCCACAAGGCATTCCCATTTGTACATTCTGGTTCAGGCCGTCTTTTAAGACAACACTATGCTGCTGACACACTGTCCACTACAATCCCAGGGGAATTTGGGAAAACACCTGGACTCACTCATCTTGTGCTTCTATAATTTGTTTCTCATCCAGACACAGGTTTCTGCACTAATTAGTCCTCTCTGACCTCAATGTGACATTACTCCCTAAAGAACAAAACACAACAGGGGAGGAGTTACCAAACTGCTCAAAGTTGCTAGTTAGATCCTTTCTTACCTATAAAGATGGTCCTTCAAAGTGAATGGTTTTACTTTCTCTCCCTTGAACTTGAAAACCATATAGTAACAGTGAGAAGGGGAGGAAGAGGGCTAAAGGGTACAGAAAACATCTCCAGATCTGGCACTGTCCTGAGTACTTCACAACAGTGCTTCTCAAACTTCAGTACGCCGACAGATCCCCCAGCAAGACACTGGCCAAATGCAGGTTCCGATTCGAGAAGTCTGGGGCAGGACCTGAGAATCTGCATTTCCAACCAGCTCCCAGAAAATACCCACAGGGCTGATCCACAGACCAAACTTTGAGTAGCACGATTTTACAAATAAAATCTCAACTGATAGGTGAGAAGACCAAGAAAAAGTAAATAACTTGGCCCAGGGTCACATTGCTAATGAATGAAGGGCAGGGCCAGGATTCCCACCCAGGCATTCTGATTTCAGAACCTGTGCTCAGCCAGGTATCTGTTAGCAAGTACTGACCCTGCTCCCTGGTCAAGCCCCAGGGGCACCAATCACGTCACACCACTGTGGGGACAAAAGCAGTGAGTCCTGTCACTCATGTTATCATCCCTGGTTGATTCCAACCCTCTGGTGGACATTACGCCTGGATAGCTCTTCAGCCAGTTACATTCACCTGAGTACTTTATAAACCTGGCACTTTGTACAATACATCATGAGAGAGCAGAAACAAAGAGCTGGGAGGGGTCAAGATAAACAACATCTATTGTTTTCTTTCCAGGGACTTATCACTGCCTCCCAGTTCATTGGGTGATGACAATTCTTTTTCTTTTTTCCTATTTAAAAGCGAACCTTTCTGGATTCCAGCTTCCCAATCCACCCCTTTTTGTTCACTGAGTATGCATGACCTTGGCCATTCTCTGACACTCACAGAGCTCTGCATTTATTTAGGTTCTTTCCCTTCTGGACTGCTGACAGGGCCTTAGCAGTCTACGCTCTCAGTCCTCTTTAAAGAAAATGTGGACTGTTATTACTCCAGCACCACCAACTCCTGCCTCTGAGTCATAATTTATTTTTGCATTAATTTTTCACATCAGAACATCTCAGTTTCATCTGCCAATCCTTTAATGCAGTTTGTATACAGATGGAGGACATTTCTGCCATCCCAATTTATTAACTCTGGGCATTAAGTTTCCATTCCATTTAATCTTATCTCCTATTTCATTCCAGAATACTTCATCACTTCAAAAGTTCAATGGGCTCTTACTAAGACACACCTAAATACGCAGACGCGGAGCAGAGCTCAGTGTGGACAGACTGGGAATACTCAGGGTGACCAACCGTCCTGGTTTACCCAGGACTAAAGTGGGGGGCGGGGGGGGCGTCATCCCAGGATTTAGAGCTTTCAGCACTAAAACCCAGGCCAGTGGTCATCCTGGTAATACCACATCCTCACACACTGAGCACAAGACTGGGTCTTCATTCTCATTAGCCCCGACTCTCCCACTGACGTGCTCAGTGACCTCATGCAAGTCCCTTTACGCTTCTAGGCTCCTGTTCCTCCAGCAAAACTATAAAACAATGGTTAAGGTCTTTTACCTGTCTCACAAAAAATACCTGGGCAAAGAATTTTTTAAGCGGATAAAAACTCTAAGGAGGATTTCTCAACACAGTACAGCATAGAGTTGTCTCCTGTGCCCAAAAGGGATACCTACGGGCAGGGCCCTGTCAGAACCCACACACAGGTGCATACGGAGAGTCTCGCAGAGCCAACAGGCATTCGTACGTGGCTGTCTGCGTCCACAGCTGGAGCCTGCAAAACCTAATCGCATTTATAAATGGGCCAAAGTCATTGGCCCAAACAAGTCCAGCCCTGTTCCAGAGCACTACACCCAGACTGGCCGTCAGCGGCAGTGGTTTTCCATAGGCCACGGCTCAGAGCCTAGCCTGGCAAGGCTTGTGCATCACTGTAGCCAGCCCTTCTTCTGCCCTCCCTGTCTGTGGCTGCCTCGATTCAGCTCACTGGAAAACAGCCCCCGGGGCTCCCTGCAATCACCTACCTGAGAACACACCCAACCACACAGTGGATACCCAGAGAGGGACCTCAGGGAGACCAAATCTGCACTCAAGAACTACAAGTGCCTCCCTAAGGCTGATGTGCAAGTGCTGGCCGATCCATCAGGAGGTGACCTCTGGCCAGAACACAGGGTGACGGATGCTCTAGAGCGTGTTATTCCATCCACAGCCTCACCCTGTCATGGTGTCAGGCCCCGATTCAAGGCAACCACTGTCCCACAAGCGGGGCTCTGGAGGAGCACAGGCTGCAGACTTGGGACCCAAGGGCCAGCGCCGCCTCGCAGATGTTTTACTTGGCCCACTTGGTGTCTGTAAAAACTATACACTGGCTGCCAACTTGTAAGACTCAGCAGTTTTCACATAAAAATCCAGACCTCTGGGATTCTCTTGAAAAATCAGAAGGTCTGACAACACTGGACCCTGGATCCTGCACGGCAACCAGAGCTTAGAACTGATTAGCAACAGCCCAGGTAGAAGTATTTCTTCTCCAATTCGCCAAAGTCCCCTCCCCTTCCTCGCTCCTCTCCAACACAGAGACCAAGTGTCAGTCACCATGTTCAAATTAAGATACAGATGAATGTTTCTTGAACGTGCATCTCTATCAAAAGTGGGGAAATGACATGTGGCCCCAAGAGGGCCACAGATGTCAGGAAAAACGGCAGAGACCATTTCTCTTTACAGACGTGAAGAGGACAGTAAACTTGGAGGCAGCTTCACTCCTGTCCTTTACCTTCCTGGCCCCTCGTGGACCTTCGAGTTTGTAATTCTTGGTCTCATGTCTTCAAAGCACCTAACCTATCAAACATCGTAAATAGCCCATCAGTTTCAACAGCTCACCCAGCTGTAACCGGCTAGGGGAAATCAGCACATGGGAAAGACCAATTCGATCCCATCTGGCTCCAAGGCAAGAAGGCAGCTCTGCTCAGGAACACACTTCTGGCATTTTCTTGAGCAGGTACAACAATCTACCCCATCACTGCACAAAGATAATCACACATTGCCTGGACCTGCCTGCAATACAACTACACCACCCTATGTTCAGCAAACAAGGGGTATATGATATTCTAGATTCTCTTCCCTCTCTTGTAATTCATCCCATTCATTCTCCAATTACCCATTATTTTTTCTGGCATGATAATCCCAGCACATCGGAAAAGGGCATGTTGACGGCACCAAGGCGTGCCCAGAGCCACACGAATACTTACGTCACTGCTCTTGGGCCTCGCCAGCGCCAGGCTGTCTCGGGCTAAGGCCACGATCACATTGCTTTTTTCTCCGGCCCAGTGCACCACCATCTGATTGTGGGAATCATTCAGACTGACCTGAAAGAGATCAACACAGGAATGAGGACCATGACAAGGGAAAGCCACAAACATTCTAAATCAAGACTTCTTCCTCCTCTGTCAATCAGAAAGGACTCAGATTCTCACATCTAAAGCTTTGGGGCCAGGATGGCCTATACCCACATCCCCCATGCATATTCCATCAGACTCAACTTTCCCAAGAAGAAACATGAGTCCCCTACTATTTCGGATGTCACCGGATTGCAAAAAAATCTTCTCGGGCTCTCACTGGCATGATATTTTTACCAATTCC
This sequence comes from Propithecus coquereli, assembly GCF_000956105.1. Taxonomy (NCBI): domain Eukaryota; kingdom Metazoa; phylum Chordata; class Mammalia; order Primates; family Indriidae; genus Propithecus; species Propithecus coquereli. Next base: position 1,899,679 of record NW_012147412.1, on the reverse strand, counting down.
TTTGCTTATTTTCATCCTTTGTGATATCAATCTCTAGTTACTCCGATCCCTACTCCATATGTGACATGCACTGGTAAGATTATAAACCAAAATATTGAAGCACCACCCTCACCGAAAAAAAATTAACAGGCCAGTCAAACTTCTGTTCAAACTGGCATTTTCTCTGGCCTGGAGGTACCATTATTCACTTCTAGCCTGTAATGAGATAGGAGAAAAGAAGGTATCATTGTGACTTTTTTTAAAAATTTTTTTGAAGTGCCCCAAGGAAGGAATTATTCTCCAGAAGTCAACAGAAATGATTGGATTATTGTTAACGGTAGCTCTCAGACTTTTAGGTTTTGTAAACCAGCAAAATAAAAATAAATTAGGAAGGCCAAAAGAGGATTGGTTGGCAACTTCTATTTTGCCAGGGAAGGACATTAACGAAAACAGGCACTGTGTCAGGGCCTGACTAGCTTTCCTCTAAATCTGTTTCCTCTGCCTCCAAGGGATATCACAGACCCGGCTGTGAGGCAGTGAGGTGCGGCCCTGGGACTGAGTTCCAGCCAGTGGAACACGAGAGAAGGTCATCAAAGCCACCACGAGCCCTAACCCCCTCGCTGCCCTGTTTTCTTTCCCACATGCAGGTCACATCCAGAGAGGACTCCAAAGTCCCAGAGGAGGGCAGAGCTGTGAGACAGAAGGAGCCTGCACCCCTGAGGAAAAAGCCCTTCACTCATCAGGAACTCTCATCTTAAACTTCTCATAATCCAGCGATACCTTTGCACCACTACCCTTTTGGGATCCGTCTGTTATACAGCTGGCCCTACTCAGCGATGTGACCACCATCTAGAGTCACCGTCACTTTTAAAAGACATTTTAACACCTAAAACTGAGGAAGAACATGATCTCAGAATAAAGAACGGTTCTTTTGCTTTATGGAAAACTACATTACTTTTTTCTTATTTCACCGTGCCCCGACGGACCCCAGTTCAAGGACCGGCATTTCAGAACACCTGAGCCACACACTTCCCCACTCTGTGTGGAAAGCACAGTGATGACAACAATGACAAAAAGTCTGAGGGCTGGTGCAACATTCAGAAGCAGGACAGAGACCCCAGATCAGGAGCATGTGCCGTCCCTCCCGCTGAGCAGTGTCTGAGAGAAGCCCGTTCCACCAGCCTCTCAACCTCAGCCGTCTCAGGCACACACAGAAGGGAACTGAGCTTCCAGACTCCAACCTGCTCAGTCCACCCAGCCCACCCAGCATCAACCCAGGCTGATGACAATTCAAGCCTCTGAAGACCTGCCCTCCAGCTGTCTTCTCATCAAGGCTCTGCAGCAGAAAACCCACAGCTCCATCTCCTTTCGCCCCCCCACCTCGCCTCAGGCACGCCCGACTCTCCCCACCCACTCCCTGAGGTGCTCTCAGATGTCACAGGGAGAAGAGAAACACCAGTGCCACACACTTGGCAGACAGAAAGACAAAGGAACTAATCCTTAACGGCTTCGCCTGGGGTTTTAAGCACCTGCACCTAATCTGACGCAGTATCCAAACTCTTTTGAAAAACCTTTGAAATGAGACCTCTTTACGTTAAAGGACCTTAGGAAGATACATCATTCCAAAATGTCCCTTCTCACTCTCAGATAGATAAGTCCAGGCAGGCATCAAGAGAGAAGTGCAAATAAAAAATAGAAGTAAATAAATTATTTACCCTAAGGTGCTACAAAGAGAAAGCAGCTAATGGAGTCTCTACTGGTCACTGAAGCGTTCCCTTTCCCTCCTCTCTCCTTCCGGCCCAAGCCTCTGGGAAGAACCTGGGAGCATCTATGGATCAGAAGCCCATCAGCACAGGTGCCCTGGGAATTCCAGCCGAAGGTGTTCTCCCCTCCCAAAACATTCTCACCCTTGGAACCAGAGGGAGTTAGAGAACCATGCAAATGTTAATCCAGTAAAGGATTAGAAACCTAGAAAAACCATCCACTGTTCACCTGGGGTCTGGGAGGAGAAAGTTCTCCCACGTTCCACTTGGGCATCCTCAAAGATGAAATCAAAACATTCCTTCTGGCAGGTCACAATCAGGTAATGCTTTGAGTAGGTTACCACGCTTTCAGTGACTGGCGTGGAAAAGAGCTCTGAAAACAACTTGCCGAAGTCCATCTACTCACAAAACGTGAGATCTACGAGACCCTGTCACCAATCCCTAGACAGGTGAGGGGTCAGAAGAACACAAAGGACAAGCCTCAAAACATCCAAGGGCTTTTTTTTTTTTTTTTTACAGAGAAAACCTCTAGAAAGCAAGCTTAGTGAAACACCTGGGATTTCGTTTGTTTGTTTTTTAAAGGCTTTTTCATTAGATGTCCCTTTTATTCCTAAGAGCAGACTGTAAAAGGGCAGCCCAGTGGAGGGGAAAAAATCCCTGGCTAGAAATGGCTTGTACGAGGGCCACCAGGCACTCACACCAACGGTTCGGCTCCTCTGCTTGGCGAGATGTCAGACACATCCTGGTCATGAGAATAACTCCCTGGTGAGTCATGGCTGATCCCCAAGGCAGCCCAGGTACCCATCCCCCCAAAGCACAAGACCAGAATCAGTCACAGAAATGATGCACCCAGGAGACAGGAGAGCCAGCAGGCAGGCTGGCAGGACATAAGCTTTATTAACAGCAGGACAGGCAGGCATCCTATTCTCTGACCGCACCTTCCTCCTCCCCAACCCCAAAGGAAAGAGAGGAAGGAGCCAGAGCAGCCTTCTCCTGCTAGCTCTCCATGGAATGTGGCCAAGACACCAGCAGCCCAGGGCAGACCCCAGCAATCAAGAACCTGCAGGTCCTTGCGGCTAGATCCCCTAGTTAATCAGTGGCTTCTGGTTTGTTTGGTTCCTTTTCCATCCCCAGGGATTTCCCCCAGCCTCCTCCTCCCCAAGCCTTCCCCATCCCCAGCCCGCTGGGGCAGCTGTAAGCTTCGAGATCACTCTTATCAGCCTTGCCTATGCCGCCCCACAAACAGACCCCGAAGACGCTGGCCTGGGAGGAGATGGGAGGGCAGCTTTCCCAGGAACACAACCTTGACGTACAGTCATTTATAACCACAGCCCCAGGGCGTAAACAACCTTCCCTCTCCCATCTCTAGCTCATGGGGCATAGCTGGAGCTTGATAAATGAAACACAATTATTGGAGCTGTTAAAGCAGCAAGGAGGGGGTGAGTGCCTCCGCCCAGAAGGCAAACAGAAAAATCCCACACCACAGAAACCTCGGAACACAGAAAGTGTTTCGTACACAGCACACAGCGGCCGCTAGGCTCACAGGCAGATCGTTAAGCGTCAAGATAACCCCCAGACACACCCTGGTCCTGGGGGGTCCCCATGCCTGGCTGAATCACCTGAGAGGCCCCACTCTACACCTGCTAGTTCAGAAGCCCTCTGCCTGCAGCCCAGGAATCAGTATTTTTAAGACACATTCCAGGTGTTTCTAATGCAGCTTATTGGGGAACAATGAATCTAGTCAATTCACCTGCCTCTTGGCAGGAGGTGGGACTGAATGACAGAGGCTAGGAAGACCCCCTCTTTTCAGGGGGGCTCCTCTTTGGGGATTTGGGATGATTGTTAAGACTAGAGGACATACTGATACATGCTGCAATGTGGATGAACCTGGAAAACAATATGCTAAGTGAAAGAAGCCAAACACGAAAGGTCAAATATTGCATGATTCCATTCACATGAAATGTCCAGAAAAGGTAAATCCATAGAGACAGAAAGCAGATTAACGGTTGCCAGGGACTGGGGGGAGAGGAGAGGAGGGAATGACTGCTTAATGGGCAGGGGGCTTCATCTTGGAGTGATGGAAATGTTTTGGAACGAAGAGCTAGTGGTCACACAACGTGGTGCGTGTACTACATCCCACTGAATTGTTCACTTTAAAATGGCTAATTTTATGCTATGTGAATTACGCCTCAATTTTTTTTTTAAATAAAAGACCTCTATGACCTGTAAAGAGCACTGTGTCTCTCAAGTACTAATCCAGAACCTAGGAGCTCCCACTCTTAAGAAGTGCTTCTTTCGTGTCCTATCGAGCCCTCCTGCTACCAAAATATGCAGCTAGAGTGAGTCACAGAGGAGGCAGGCTGGGGACTGGGTCTCTGGCCAAAACAATCCTTCAAAGCACTGTCAGCAGCATCTGCAGAGCCACGGCACCCTCACAGGCCTTCGTGTCCCTGGCTGCAGAAACGGCTGCAGGCACGAGGCTAGCATCCCCTGCCAGCTCACAACAGCCTGCGCCACCCACACCTCGACACGCCTTGCCGGCTTTATCGAACAGGTCCCAAACACCCACACGTGTTGTCTCTCAGTCCCCCTGCATGCCCTGACAATCCAAAGAGGTGCAATGATTTGCCACGTATGATTCAGAGTGAGGGGAAGAGTCTGCTGCCACCCAATTGTCAAGCTCTGGGTTGCTAGAAAGGAGGAAATAGATTGCTTGGACGAAGATACTGATTACTCAGGCATCCACTTACCAATGAAAGCACTGAGGCCTACTAGATGCCTAGCACCCTGCAGGCTCTTTAACCATTTCTTACCTGTTTGAGTGCATAGAGAGAGCACTTCTGGGGGAAATGAAGGTTCTAAGTCTAAACCAACAATGAGGAGTTTCCAATAAAACCACCAAAATCCATACAGTTGCTGAGGCTTATTCAGGAGGATGGGGGTCCTTCATGAAATGAGTCATACATAACCCTCCCCATTCATTCCTCCTGCCATCACCTCTTTCAGCATGGTCAAATCCAAAGATCAGGATGTCCTACACACCCACAGCTTGCAGTCCTTGCCACTCCTACACAGCTTCCTCCCAGAACACAGCACGAGGAGAACAAATGAGGCAGTCTGATTCATTTCTCTGCTTCACTAGCGGCGAAATACAAAGACGCGTTTTTAAAATTCTACAACGAGGTATAAAACAAATATCCCTGTCCTTCAACTGTGAGGACAGAGACAGCCTCTCAATCCCCTGAACTATATATGACGGGCCTGAGGAAACCAAAGACAGATTCCCCAGGTCCAAGAATAACAAGGTTTTCCCAAACCATCCCTTTGCATGGCCTAAATGCTAGGTATGCAAATCGCCTCTCTGACCCCTTTCAAGACTCTGTTCTCACTATATTTAGTAAGCTTATTATCCTCCTTGGACTCTTCCCCCAGAAGGAGAACTGAAATCTAGTTTATGAGTGCTCCCTGAAGACAGTCTCTGTTAACAGAATCTCAGCTCACTCACTTGACTTTTGTGTCTGCTCAAGATGCTTTCCCCACAGAACTCATTAACTACTTTGCTGATAAATTCAGGCTGCCCATTTTACAGATCAGGAAACAAAGGGAGAATGACCTTGGACTAGAACTCAGCATTTACTACAATTTCATTCACTGGAGCCATGAGCTCTCCATAGATAAAAACCATGAGAGAGAAAGAGAGAGAGAACGACCTTCTCTTTCCCAAAAGGATGGTAATCATATACTCGCTGACTTACAGTACCAGTTCAGAGAGATTTATTTTCATTTCAGAATTTCAGATTGATTCTTGGCAGGTAGAACCTCTCCACTGTCTACCTCCACGTGCCACTCTGTCCTGCACGTGCCACTTTGTTATTTAGCAAACATGCTTTGCTGTTCCAGGTGGGGCTCCCTATTAAAAGGAACCTGTGAAAAATCTCCTTGTCAATGAGCATTAACATCACCCTTTGATTTATCAGTTGGTAAGAAGAAAAAGAGGAAAATATCAAAGCCAGAAGGAATCTCAGAGAACATCTAAACCAATTGCTACATTTTGCCAACGGGGTTAAGCTCCGATAAAAAATTCAGAGGTAGCGTTCCATACTGCTTGGGGTCCCAGCACAAGGCACACGGTCAGGGCAAGCCCAGCAAGCACCCCTGAACAGTGCTCATGGTTGCCAGGCACCCCGAGCCAGGACTCTGTACTGACTACATACCAGATGCCACTCTGGGTGTTAGAAAACCAGCGGACTTTCAGGCCCTGCTTCACGACTCTTAATATGGTAGGGGAAACAAGCATTAAACAACTAGTGCCAGGAGTGACGACTGGATTACTATTGTTAAACAGAGGACCTAACCTCTGGTGGGGGAGCGAGGCTTCAGTGCAGACCTGACCTGCTTGCTGATACCATAAAGATGAAGAGGGCGGAGTTAGGGAAAAAAGAGCGGTGAGGCAGAGAAGAGAGATCCAGACCTCAGGGAGAGCAGAGCAAACACCAGGACCAGGACCGGGAAGCCACTGAGGATTGACCTGCTGCATTTGAAAAGTTAAAAGATCAGTGTGGCCGGGACAGCCCAGGAGAGGGTGGAACTACATGAGATCTCTAGGCTTTAAAGGCGGGGCGGGGGAAGAGTTCACAGCAAACAAAGCTGTGGATCCCTGCCTGAGAGCAAAGATCTCACCAGATTACTTACGAGAGGCAAATGTGCCTCAGTAAATTTGACACAAGTCAGAGGCTTGGTTTGAGCCTTGGTCTCTCTGATTTACTGGCTAAGTGTGGGTAAGTCACTTCACCTTCCCGAGCCTCGAGATGCTCATCTGTGGAATGACATTAGTAATAATTCTTATCTTCCCAGTTTTTCAAGACTGTTGTGAGAATCAGACGAGATGTAACCTACGAATATCGTTTCATAAACTCCAATGTGCTCAAACATCATTTCTTTTCATTACCAAATGGCTCTCTACCAAAATAAGCCATTCTTCACAAAATGGCTCCACGTAAGGCATTAACATTAGCGCGAGGCCTAAGAGCGAGCGATGACATATATAAAGTGACAAAACCCTGCACGCTCGAGTCGAGCTCGGCGCTCGTGGCCAAGTGAGGCTTGCAGGCAGCTTTCCCCTCGCTCCACGGCCCAACTCAGAAGCCTGGAGAAACCCAACCTCCGCGTCCCAACGCTTCAGCCCCGTTTTCTAGCACTTCCCTAACCCCAAAGGGAAAGCATTTGAACATTACACCCCAGAGCACAGGGCCATACCCGGGGCTTCCTTACCACCCTGTGAGAGGAGCTATAAACAAGACTAACGGAGAGGAACACAACACATCAAACCCAGCAGCGTGGCCAATTTCTCAGTAACAGGAGATGCCCTCTGAGCTACCAGGAGGCAGGGCGACAGCCGGGCGCCCTCCGGGCACTGCTCCGCTGGCTTAACTCCCCTACCTTTGTTTTGATAGCTCTTTCACCCCTGTCCAACTTTCCACATCCACTCCTTCCTTCTCCTCTAGGGACTCAAGGCCTAACCCTCCCGTCCCCGTCCCCGCCACCCGCAGCACACCTCGCCAAATCCAGCAAACCACGTGCACGGTGAACTGCAAGATTTTTTTTTTAACTACTCAGTGAGAGAATTTCAGGCAACTAAATATACACAGATGAGGTAAGTCATAGGTACAGAGTCTCAGGTTACTCAATTAATTGAGCACAGGTTTAAAACGTTCAAGTCCTTCCAAACGCTCCCAGTTCCACAGGCCACTCGCCCAGCTCTGTTCTGACTCCCTGCCAGCGCAGGCTCTCTGCAGACGCCCCTGGGCAGACCAGCACTGCCCTTTCTTGCCAGGTCCCTGCGCGGCAGACCCACTTGGAACTGTTCTGCATGTACCTCCTGGGCTAATAGAGAAACGGGGTCCTTTCCTATCTGCGCCCCTAACCCCATGGGAGTCTTGCAGCCACAGTCCCGAACCAGCCTTTCTCCCCAGGTGGCTCTTAACCCAGGCCTTCCAAGCTTAATCAGATCCTCCCTGCTTTTCCCAATTCCTCTGGGTGCAGAGGTTTCCTAGGAGTTAAAAATTTCATCATGACACCATCCCTCCACACGCCAGCCAACCAAAGGAGGATGGAACTCACCTCAGTACCACTCAGTACCACTCAGTACCCCAACTAAGGGCCCACTCATTGGTTCATACTCAATTTACTTGACAGGAGAGTCACGCTAGCCATCTTCCCCAAGCTCCCATTCAATCCACAGCTAACGGGGAAGAGGGTTCCATGCAATAGGCTAGTCTCTTTTCTAAATAACAGAAGCCATATCAGTTACCTTCTTCATTTAAAAAACCTCCAAAAGGGGGGAGGATAATAAACAGCATATTGGCCCCTACATGGCACAAAATGCATTTGATATACGTACATCTTTTTATTGCCCTTGTCTGCCACTCAGATTTGGGATATAATCACATCAGCCTGCCTTTCTGAGAATTCGTAGCTGTGTTTTTAATCTAATTCAGGGGACTGGAGATAAATCATCATGAAGGGTCCTGATTTTCCAAGCCAAGAGCCTGCAGCAGCAGCAACAGCAATGGCATGCTAAGTTAAAAGGTCAGCCAGGAAGGGGGGGGAGGTTTATATGCCATGATGAAGACCACACGCCTGTATTGTTTGTCTTCATGCCAGCCTGCAGGGTTGAAGGGATGAAAGACAGATCCAGCTACATCGAGGTAAGTTAACAAGAGCACAGGAAGCAAAGGGCAGGGCAGGGAGATGGCCCCACTGTTAAGGCACTGTTTACATCTTTCATGGCTAAACAGAATGCACACACCACCTCAGCAAAGCCCAGATACAAGCGCACTGTTTGTGCAAGGCCAGATGGGAAGCGCAAGCACAGAGGTTCGGTGAGTCCTGTGAATGCCAGCCTTCATCACCTAAGTGACTGATGGAAGCAGGCCACCGTACAGAAGCCTGCCCTAGAGATGACCACTGGACCTGCTCCACCCTCCATGGTCCCCTGGTGCGTTCCTACCCAGGAAAGAAGGGCCACCACCTCCCGACACTCAACTTGGCAGTCAGCAGCCGCCAACACCTAGAGCCCTCCATTCTTGCTTTCGCTCCCTCTGTTTGTGACAGGAACAAATGCAGGTCTTTGCTGTAACTTCTCTCTTGGGTGAAACAGAGGTTGCCTACAGCTGGGAAAAGGAGGCCGCCTACATCCCACCAAAGCTGTGCTGTCTATACAATAGCCAAGAGCCACATTTGGCTACTTAAACTTTAAATACATTGAAATTAAATCAAAGAAAATTTGATTCTTCACTCATACTTGCCCACATTTCATGTGCTCAGTGTCTACATCTGGCCAGTGGACATGCTGGACAGCACAGAGAGAACATCCTCACTGTGGAAAGATCTATCACACGGTGCCATGTTGGAGAACTCATCACGAGGCCAGGAAGAGAGGCTCTTCCAGTCTTGGCTAGGAGCAGTGATATGGGCATGGATGTTACGATTATACTTAACAATTACCCAGTGGGTAACAGAATTCTGTCATTATTTTTTAACACACCATTGTGCTTTGGTTGTTATGAAATCCTCTTTTTCAGGAACCCACCCCAAAATGCACAAAGCATTCCTCATGTTACAATTTAAAAACTGAGCATCTAACAATACAGGATGAAACCCAAATCTTGATCCTGATCAGCAACCTACCCTGCCTTTTCTGGTTTTTAGCATCATCAGCCACTTCAATGCTAGAAGGCTGCCCATGCCACTTCTTCGAAGGCCCAAGGTTCACAGGTCGATAAACCAATAAATTAGGTCGAAATTAACTGTGGCTCGTTTTAAATTGAGGAAAATTGATTTTTGCATGTACGTGGCTGGACTGAATATGCCATCTGCCAAAGGATTCTGGCATACCTAGAGAAGGCATGGGAAGGTCCCATGCCCATCAACAAAGACAGTGCCTCACCCCAGGCCACTTCTGAAGAAATACTAATCCCACTCCATTTTGGATCAGACCAAAATGTAGTGAGCTCTCCTTTACTTTCCATCCCATTTATTTAAATCTAAATAAATGTTGGAAAAGTCAGTGTGATACCCCAGGCTTAATAAATTTCTATGCAATTCAACTCTCAATTATCTGTATCGGAATTATTATCAAAAACCCTAAACTCCACACTGGCTTTCCCTAAACATATTGATGCCACCCATTTCCCCTATCAGCAGATCAGAGAATGCAAACTCATTTTAATATTCACCTAAGCAAAATTTAATTAAAAAGGTAAACGAATGCTTAAAAAAAAAGACTAAATAAATACATAGCAAAGGCAAATAGATTATTTTTTTGGATTGCTTGCTCTCCAGATTATTAGAATGTCCCTGTGTCCCTCCATTACAGTGAACAGGACAAGGCTGGCTTCATCCATCTCTGCCCTGGGATTAAACAATGACACTACAAAAATGGCTGTCACCTCTAAGGTTAGGACAGACCAAAATCTGACAATGAAATGTTCCTACAACATCCACCTTTTGCTTTGGGAAATTCATTGCTGTTAGGATCTGCCTTGTAGATCCCAAGTCTCAAAGCAATTTATTAAGCATACCGTTAACATCATCTTACAAAACATAAAGAAAACATTCTCGAAAAGAATGCAAGTTAAAATCAAGATCCACGATCTCTATATTCTGCTACTGTCACACACCTGGGCTCTACATCTCTAGGGGATGCTCTCCCGCGTCTCTCCAAGTTACGAGAGCCACATAATGCCGCTCTCCTGGTGTGCAGGAACCCTCCAAGCGAAATAAGAATTGAAGTGTTTTTTGTTTTTTGGTATTTTTTTTTTAACTCAGCCTGGAGAAAAAGTATCTATTTTATACTATAACACTTCAGGTAACTCCCTGACAATTCACCATGATAATGCTACAAATATATTTTAGAGCTAAAGTTAATCTCATTATTCATGACACCAGGGGCTACAGAGAACAGAAAGCCACTTATTATTCAAGTTTCAAATTTTATGTACATACATGTTGTACATGCATAGAATATTTCCGGAAGGATATAAAAACACTGATGACAGTGGATGCCAACTGGGAAGGGGCTCTGGGTGAATGAGGGGCACAAGAAGGAGGGAAATCTATTTGTCACTACATACTCTTTTGTACAAATTTCATTTTGTAAACACACATTACCTACTGAAGGCTAAGTAAACAAATCGGATGGCTTTTCATTTCACCACACCTCCTCTTCTCACCCTGCCCTTTCCTCCATTCCTTCCAACTCTGAGAGCCTCCACCTCTGTGGCTTAAGACATGTAAGCTATTAATGAACTATATAGTGGCCAGAGACTGAGCACAGAACTCAACAAGAAGAGATGCCAAGTAGAACCAGGAAGAGTTTTTCAAGGTCACATCCCTCATGGAGCCAACCCAAGACACCAAGTAACTCTTCACCGACATACAAGCCAACATGAAACAGCAAATGCTTTGCCGTCTCACCTTCTTTTGGGAGCATATGGGTCAAACATCCCAACTTCAGAATGAACCAGCCAATTCTTTCCTAAGCAAGTGTATCGTGCAAGAATCTACTCAACAAAGATCTAAAGCTAAACAGTATTCCACCCCCAAAGGAGTCCTTTTGCTCCAGGGGCTTGTGCTGTAACAGACACTTTATTTTCAGTCTCAAATCAGGACACTGAATACTCCCTGGCCTCTAAAATGTAGGAATTATGAAGAGAGAGCTTGTTGAAAGGAAAATAAACCTGTAAATCCTGTTAGGCTTTGTGCTTCATTCCAAAGGATTTTTCCCCAAAACAATACCATTAGCACAAACCAGTATGACAGCCCTAAAGGGGAGGATTTTATAAAATAGAACCCAAGCTCTTCACTCAAAATAACTCCCAGATAGCACAGGAAAATCAGGGCCCTTGGAGGCCATGCCATTTGCATCGTCGCCACACCACCGAGTGAGCTGACTCATTTTCACTACCCATTTGTGGGTTCACCACAGTCCTCCCTATAAATACCTTTAATATAATTTGAGTGTTGCTTCCTAGCCTCCAGGCCTTTCTTCTTCCAGATGTGCAGTTGGTCCACAAATCATTAAGGGCCTCCCAAGTGCCGGGGAAACACAGACGAGAAAGATTCGATCCATACCCTCAAGGAGCAAATTAGGGAGATGAGACAGCTAAGTGATTCTAACACAAGGCAGTAAGTCCTGCACCCAAGCTCAAAAGAACTCTTCCCACAGGAGCCTGGGAATACGGGGAGGTATTCCTTGGAGTTGAAGAATGGAATTGGGAGGGGTTTTCCAGGCAAAGACAAGAATAAAGGAAGACCATTTCAGGCAGGAAAAAAAGCAAGCATGACAGCACAGAGGTACGGAGCTGACATGAAATTAGAAAGAAATTGAGGGTGGCCATGACTTAGAGAATCCCCCTTCTTGGGTTTAACCTTTTCTAGAAAAGACTCAACTTCTAAACTTTAAACCTTCTAAACTTTAAACTTAGCAGAAAAGTCCTAATATCTGATAGCAAATCATTTTTACCACTATTACCATAGTTTATTATTATCAATACAAACATGCCCCTAAGTAATCACAGCAGAAACCAGTCTCGCTTGCCACATCAGAGAATCTGAGGAGGAATATGGTTAAAATAACTAACTAATAATAACTAAGCCTAGTTTACACTACAGGTTAGCAAAGCAGGGAAAAAAGAACTGATGTTGACCCCAATGTGGGGCTCTTTTTCAGATGCAAGCATTCCCCAGCAAGCCTTCCTTTCTCTTCTCCCTGGAGCTGGTGGCCTTACCACCACCTCTGGGGCTTCTTCCTTCAGGCGGCTTCTGCTTCCAGCCCTGCTCTGTGCTGCGGGGTGTCCTCTTAACCTCACTCAAAGGTCAAAGGGCAAGAAGCTGCAGAGCGTCTGAGCCCACCATCCCTTATCACTCCGTCTCCCACGCCTTGCATGTCACACAGCCCACCAACACACCATCGTAGAGTTGTGACTGGGTTACTGTGTCCATGTTTACTGGTTCTCGTCCAGGTACATTTATACCTATATCCGCATCTGCTTTATCTCCTCCTTCAATCTTAAGTTTTTTGAAAGCAGAAATGAAATCTTAATCCCCACCTCTTCAGAACCACACTCAACTCAAGCAGTCGTGTCAGAAAACACTGCAATTCCTTAGGTTTAAAAGTGGAAGAGAGGGTCAGGGAGTATAAAGTGGAACTTGGCTTAGGGCTAGAAGTAGAATGACCATATAATTTATAGTTGCATCCTGACACTTTTGAGAGTGAAGGGAGTGCTACTCATAACGAGCAGAGACAACTTATAAACCAGGTCTGCAGAGAAAAATAGAGGCAAACAGTCACCCTAGCGAGAAAGGTCACTCCAAATAGATGTTAGTTACTCCAGAGCTCCAACAGGGGCACCCCAAGCGCCTTCAGTCACCAGCTCCCGTGCTTGCAGTCTGAAGGGTCTGCGCCAGAGAGAACTTGTAGCGGAAAGCCCAGTATCAGGAAGTTCTTCCTTTTACCTGATCCAAATCCTTAAAGATTCAAGTTAATACCACTTCTTATTAACCTCAGGGCAACAGAGAACAATGGCATAGGAAGGCAGTCACGGAGGAGAAAAAACACAGCCTTGCATCCTCACCCTTTGGTAGGAATTCCTCATCATGAGTTCCACTGCTAGTTCTACAACCTTCAGCTGAGCCCTACTCAGTCTGGCTGGCCCAGAAACATAAAAGCCGAGGGCTCTGAAGTCACTCCCAGTGACAACAGAGTTCATCTCTAACTTGCCCCACATCCCCTGGAGCTTTTCACAAACCAAACCCAAGGAAGAAATGGCACCTGGGTGCCTATTTTTGAGACCAGAAAGCTCTTCCCTCAACCAAAACTATAGCTTCAGGAGACCTGGGGTCTGGGAGGGATTTTCTCCCCCCACCACCCTACTGCCAGCCCCCAGAGTGCTGATTCGAGAGCACAGCAGAGCTGGGCTGACTGGGGGGACCAGTGAACGAGGGAGCCTCCCCTCCTCCCCCACCCTCCATTAGCCTAACGCTGGCATCCCCGTTGAGAGCAAGGTCCTAGCTGACTTCTTTTCAACAACACAGAAAAGAAGTTTCAGATGGGGGTGGAGAGGGGACAAGGACCCAGGCCCAAGAGGAGACAAGCATGCGTGTCCAAGCAGTTACATGCCCTAAGGCACACTCTTGCCCAGGGACACAGTGGACAGTGAACAGAAGTCAAATGTTCCCACCCACTCACCACCACCCTTCCCCCCTTTATAGCCATATATAATATATTTTATTTTGTAAAAGAGATATTTAAGAAGCATCGTATAATGATAGGGTGATTACAACCAACCCAAGATCACTGAGACAATGCAGACAAAAACTAAAGAGCAGGTGACTCTTCCCGGTACGACCTTGGACTAGTCACCTCACTGTTCCCAGCATCGGTTTCTTCACTAACAAAATGACACAAGAGGGTGACAAGGTTTATAAGGTTCTTCCTGGTTCCAAGGGTTGAACATTTAACTCTATATATTTCCTGAAGAAATGACTAAAGCAAAATCAGTGAAGAAAGGCAGAACTCAGAGCTTAATCTTTCATTTCTACTTTAAAAGGGAATAATTTGATTCTAGGAACATATTTACCACCTCTATTGGTCCCACTTTTTCTCCCCCACTGATTTCCCAGTTTTGCTGCTGTCGATCTTAACTGCAGGACTAGGAGTCTCATGAGGCAATAACATGGTCAAATTAATCTTGCCAGTGCTGATACTAACCTACGAACTCAGTTTGCAATTCCTAGCAATAAGTCTGGCCATAAAAGTGAAATTCATATTACTTATGATCTAATAAACCCATTGCCTGGACAGAAATAAATCACTTACAGAATAATAATGCCCACCCGATTTCTTGCAGTCTTTTCAAATCCCTCAGTGCCATGAGGGATATTCCTGTCCAAAATAAAGTCAATATCTTGAAAAGGGCGGGTGAGTCAGTGTCTTGAGGGGTGGGAGAGGAGGAATGCATAGATTCTCACACCTTCAGAGAAAAAAAATTTTTTTTAATTCAGCCCTTACAAACACCCACACATACACACACACACTCACACGCACACACACACACCCACACACAATCCTTCTTGTTTTGACTACACAGAGATAGTCGACAAGCTTCAGGTTTGCCCACCTTTATTGTGGTTAATAATGGTAAGTGTGGAAACCCCCTCCTTTTGCCGTTCTGTGTAAGTGTACTGCTACTGCAGGGTGCTCGCCTCCTCTGCCAACTGATGATACACTAAAGAAAGCCCGTTTTTTATCCAGATGGAGAATGAAGCTGCACCCCTCCTCTACCTGCCGGAAACTACATCGGTCTGCACAAACCCTGGGGAAACAGGCACTGCACCCCGCGAGTTACCTGGAATGCGTTTGCTAAAATCGACAGAAAGAAGGAAAGATCAATGCGATTCAAGTGCTCACGGTTGTACTCATGTGGGGGGAAAAAAACAAATGCAAGCCGGGAAGTCCCCAGTGGTGCTTGCACCTGGGAGGCGACCGAAACGGATGGATGCGGGGGTGAGGAAGTGCAGGGAGAGGGAAAAACTGGAGGAAGGCGGGTTGCAAAACTGCTCACCTGTCCGTACACCTTGATGGGCTCGGGCTGCAGGGCAGCGCTCCGTCTCCTCCGGAGCGGCTTCTCGTCGGCGCGGCTCGCCCCCCTGGCATCCCCGCGCGCCCACAGCCGCAGCTCGCGCGGGTCGCCCTGCACCACGAGGAAGCCCCGGTCCTGGGGCAAGGGCGCGCGGCCGCCGTGCAGCCTCTGCGTCCAGACCTCGCAGAGAGCCCACGGCGGCAGCAGCGCGACCAGGGTGAATAGGAAGGGGAGTCGCGACTCCCTCCTGCTGCTCCGTGTCGCCATGTTCCGGCAAACGCTACTGCAGGTGGCGCCGCCGCCAGGAGAGAATGTGCAGCGCGAGGCCGGGAGAGCGGCTGGGCCGGGGCCGCGCGCGCCGCTCCCGGGGCTCCAGGCCGCCCGCGCCGCTTCGGGCCGCCCCGCTGCGCCCGCTGCCGCCGCCGCCGCCGCCGCCGCCGCTGGGTCCCGCTCGGCTCGGCGCGGCGCCGTCACGTGTGCGGCTCGCGGCGCGTCCCCTTCGCGCACTTTCTGCGCTCGGCGGCGACTCCCGCCCCTCCCCGCCGGGGATGGGGAAGTCAAGGCAACGAGCGCCCGCCCGCGAGGGTGCGTGCCCCTCCCCGGCGGGCACACCTCCTCGTCCTCCCTGCAGGAATTAGGAGTTGTGTGGGGCTCGCTCGTTTTCTCAGGAGTTAGTTGCTTGCTCTGTATACAGGCAGGGCCGTGTGGAGGTCGCCCCAAACCGTAGCTAGTCTCCTTTCCTGACGGCACAGCCCCCTGTCCCGCCACGCGACCACCTCCCGGGGCCCTGGCCTCATCCCCACCTCCAAGGGAGAGCCGAGAGCCAGAGAATTAGCTCCGGTAGCACAGCGGAAAATACGAGTCCGGAGGAACGCGCTCCATTGTGAAACTCACATAGTTTCAACTACTCTGGGCACCAAAACGTATTTCGAGTGGCCACAGCCAAAAACTACCCTTGATCAAGCTGAAGTGTCCCCGCCTCAAGCACTGTAAATACACTCCCTGCAGAGAGGCAGGAAATAAACGCGGGTACATCTGACAAGG
This sequence comes from Propithecus coquereli, assembly GCF_000956105.1. Lineage (NCBI taxonomy): Eukaryota > Metazoa > Chordata > Mammalia > Primates > Indriidae > Propithecus > Propithecus coquereli. The sequence goes on along the minus strand of NW_012147412.1, from coordinate 1,883,250 downwards.
AACGCGCCACACCTGGACAATTACACGGTTATACAATGTGTCCTTGCACGCATGAATACCTGTACGTGACACAGAGCCACAGCACAGTGGCTCCCTTGTGATCCCTCCAAGGTTACCAAGCACTGAGCCACCCACCTGACCTCCCTGACTCAGGCACATTTACCAGTCCCTTCAGCTCACAGCCAGGAGGGGGCAAACACCAAATGAGGAGGGAGGACAAACTTTAACCCTAAATTCAGCTTGAAGAGCCAAACTCGCAATGAACCACAAGGAGATAAAACTGCTACCAAGGGAACACCCAAGGAAAATATTTTTTGCAGGTTTGTGGGAGCAGCCAAAGTCTACAGACTGCAACTTCCCCTACTTCAGTTTATACTTCATTGCCCTCTGGACTCAGATCCTGGTTTTTGATAACAATAAAGACAGAGCAGGGCTGAAGAAGAAATTGTCTCTGTAGCTGCATACAAGCCACTGGTTTAGAGGAAGGAGAGGACAGTCAGTTCAATTTCCCAAAAATGCTCCTCATCCTCAACAAGCCACAGTAGCTTGATGCCTAGCCCTGCCCACTCCGGTACTTTCCAGTTAGCTTAGCAGAACCTCCTTCCCCTACCTAGGACCACCAAGGACAACCTGCCAAATGTGTCCTAAATCCAGCATTCTATCACCCTACCCCACCCCATGCCAGACTTGCTGAGAACCTTGGCCTCAGGTTCTGCAGTTCTCCCACCTCTTCCAATCCCAATTTTCTC
>NW_012147412.1:1867949-1881866 GCF_000956105.1 Propithecus coquereli | reverse complement strand
TCCCACTCCCCATCTAAACCAGCCCTGTATGTTCAGTGTCACCTTACCAGGAATGGACCACCCTGTGGTCTACAAAGACCAACAGCAAAGATACCTCTACCCCCATTTGGCCCCCAAGGGGAAAATGAAGGGAACATGGCTAGTGTTCTCACCCCACAGATGATTCAATCATTTTTTCCCCACTTATTTTTAATGAGAACCTTCTCTACAAGAGTAAGTGTCAGAGTTCCAGCAGAAAACAGAGACAGGAGTCTCCTAAGTATGGATTTGAAGATAGGAAACTGTTTTGCCCGCACAAACTGCTGGCTTGAGGTTCAGATGGCAATTTGCACAGAAGGATTAGTAGGGTAGGGCCAGCTACTTGCCCATTTTGATTGTGATTTGCAACTTGGATGCTGGAAAACTGGCAAGAACATTCCAACACGGTTAATTTACCCCTCGTAAGCCCTCCTGTCTAATCATTATCTACATTCCAAACCATTCTCAGGTGGATAATCAGCAACTACCAAGACGTGTGTGCTGCACAACCACAGGGCACAGTAAAAAGCACTCTGAATTTTGAGTCAGAAAGTCCACTTTCCAGTTATGGGAACTTGGCCAAACCTCCCCTGAGCTTCAGCTTTCATGTCTGTAAAATAAGGATCTTAATCCATACCTATCTCACAGGACTGCTGAGAGGATCAGATAACTTAATGTGTATAAAATAGCTATGTGAATTGTGAAGGGCCTCCAGATACAAATAGTGCATACAGGTGGCATTAGAGACAGGGATTCTAGTCCTGGCTTTGCAACCAAGTTATTGTGTGACTTTTGTCTTGATCATCTCGCTTCTCTGGGCATTAGTTTCTTCACGTGTGAAATGAAAAGAAACCTTGCAGCTCTGGACCATTCCCCACCCCTCAGGACCTCCACTGGCACGTGAGATAGGAACAGCCACAGGCAGGGTCACCCAGGACAGAGTTGGAGCTAAATTGTGCAATGCGAGTGGGGTGTTCCTCCCCAAAACCAGCTCTGGGTTGTAAACAAGCCACCACTTCCTCCATCCCTCTGAAACAACACCAAAGTTGGGAGGGTGGGATGGAAGAGAGTACTCCACCCCGTCTCTACCCCAACTTCCACGGCCTTGATCTAGTGCTTCCCAGCATCTTGACAAAAATCAACATGCATGGTAATTTACTGTTAGACTCAACAGCCGTGAATAAAAAAGTCTTGAGCCTGTTGTCAGACTTTAAACTGCTCGCCTCTGTCCGTCTGTCCATCCTAAGCCATTGGTGATGGGACTAAAGTAAAACCACACAGAGGTCACAGTGTCCCACATTTTTATCCAGATGGAGTAATGTTTAAAATAGCAACAAGGACAGCCACAAAGAGAAGGGGAAAAAAATCCCCAAAGTCTAATTTGACTTCTTTCTGTTCTTCTTTCTCACCCTGTGGCCTTCCCACATGCTCACGCTCCTGGCTGGCCAACTTCTATTCATCCTTCAGGGTTCAGAGCGGCCTCCCTGGGTACCTAAGCTAGGTTGCAGCCCTCGCTCTAAGGCTCTAGTCCCCTGTAGCTTTTGATACTTCCTCTCTGGTCACATTGCCTATTTAACTACACATCTTCCTCCTAAACTACAAGCAGCAGGAAAGCAAAACCAGACTGTCTTATGTTGATGTTCCCAGTGCCCTGCATACTCCTGGCATGTGGTGGGTGCTCAGTGATATTTATAGGATGCATGCATGTGAATGAAGGGGAGCAGTGACACCCCGTTTGCCCTGGTAGTGAGGGTTGGATAAGGGGCCAATGTACCTGAATCTCAGATCTTTTCTTTTCACCATCTATCTGCTCCCTCCTCTTTTTTCTCCCAAAGCGGTCCTCCCAGAGTCACACAGGTGGATGAGAGTCATTACGGCAGAAGGGGGACCCTCCTCTCCTTGGGGTGGTAAACTCTATTTCCTCTTCCATATAACTTTGACCAAATACTGCCATTTACCTCACCAGACCCGGGGTTGGGGGGGATAAAAATAGAAATCCCCTCTTGCCCCAAAGAAATAACTCTTTCTCCTGCTGTTGTCAAAAGCTACTTTAGTTAAGTAAAAGTCCATGATAATTAATGAGGTTTAAAATACAAATGCGCCCAGAACATAGACTAAGTAACTTATATTCTCACTCTTGAATAAATTAAATTCAAAGAGAAGGTTCTGGAAATAGCAGTAACTTATTTAGCATAGCAGTGATTCGCATTTGCATAGCATTATAACAGCATTATCTATCTTATTTCATCTCACAGCAACCCTTTGAAGTGGGCCAAAGCAGGCATTATTGTCACCCTCATTTTACAGACCTTGAGAATTGAAGGTCAGAAAGAAGATTACTTGATTTGCGCAAAGTTACACAGACTTGTTAACTCGTAGTTAGTAAGGGATAGATTCAAACCCAGGGTCTCTGACTTTTTCTACTGACTCCCTTAGGAAGAAAGAGCTAATTTCAAGTCCTGGGTATGGTGGGACAGTGAGAACCAGGGCAGAGAAGAGGAAAGGGGGTGGCTCCTGCCCTCGCCTCCTTCACTACTCAGCGTTCCCAGGTACCCCTCCTCCGTGTGCTGCTACGTTTGGGTTACTCTCTCTCAGAACGTGATTGGGCCGAGCAGGCAGTGATGTTACTGTGACAGAGTTCACAGGTCTTGTTTTCTGTACTTTCCTAGCAGATAAATTTAATGAGGGATTTGGTTTCCAATGTGCTTCAAAGCCTGTGAAAGAGCACAGGTTTTAGCAACTGCCCTCAAGTTTAGGTTCCACTACTTACTCTTGTCTGATCTTGATCTCTCAGAAACTCGACTTCTGGAACTTCTATCACAAGAAAGCACTGAGGCCTTTCTCACCAAGTGTGTGAAGTGAAAACCTAGACATATTTGTTGTTGTTATGTAGACACAAGGACAAGACCTCTTGACATAAGACTATGGTTTGCTGAGGGTCACTGGGAAATTAGCTCCTTCCCTGTGAATATAGAAGAATAGGACTCCCCCTTCTGGGTTTGGAGTGAATGGAACTTAAGCTGAAGATTCTTTGAAAATCCCTGAATAATTACATATGGAGGCTTTTATACCCTTCCGTTGGGGCCTTCGCAATACATGGATGAGCATAGCTTTAGGCACAGAAGCGCCAAGAGATGCGACCAATCAGCTTGGACACAACACAATTTAAATGCTTGATGCTTTATTTCAACAGAGGCCTCCGTGCTCTCTCGGAGCCAGCAAGACCGGGAAAGCAGCCGCTCAGGCTAGCTTTTGGCCCACCTCTCCTGGGTACATTCTGATAGAGACCTAGGACCCCAAGACCTCTTTTCGAGTCTGCTCTAGTCTAAACAAATCAAAATACTCCCCTCTCTGGCCATTGTTCATTTATTAAGTAAAAAGCCACTTCTTGACCTCTTCCCAGATTTCTCCCAACCACCCCAGAGGCCCTGGAAACTTACATTATGCCTCTCTTGAGATGTTGATCATGATCTGTCTTCCCTTATAGCAGCCATTTGGGTGCTAACCTCCTTTCCTAAATTGTAATTATGTCTTTGAGCCTACTCCCCTGTCTTGCACTTAATAGTTTAGATCCTGGTGAATTGAAACGAAAGTGAGGGGGGTGGAGGAGGGAATCTCTCACCCTTTGGCAGTTGGTTCTGGAAAGAAGAATGATTTTGAATTAATGCTCTGGGAAGACTAAATTTTCCATCCTAGCTTCCACCCCAAAGGATGCCAGAAAGACCACTGAGGGCTGGCAGCACCAGAGGAGCCAGCCTGGTGAAGAAGTGAGTCCTTTCATTGCAACATATATTCGTGTATGCCCTAGTCATTATCATCTGCCTGATAATAGAGTCCAAGCATCTGCAAAGGATACAGCCACCTGCAAGGAACTTGAAGAAAGAGAAGACAGATAAATGTAAAGCTAGCAGAAATATATAAATACAGGAAGAGCTCTGTTCTGAAAAATAAAAGATGAGCACTGGCTTTGGGGAAGGTGGCGGGGCAAACTTGCTGGAGAACAAGACCGTTTGAGCCCCAGTGTCAGGTGTGTGTATGGCAGTGGGCAGGGCAGGCAGGGAAGACCTCTGTGGCCAGGAGGAAGTAGGAAGTTATTTTTAGGCATCTAAGGAGAATAAGAAAAGGCTTCAAGGAGGGAAAGTGGTGGTAAGGTAGGGCGTGGGGGCAAATAGGTAGGGTGGTGCCCGCTGTGGGAGGCTGGGAAGGCCAAGAGTGAGAGACACCCAAGAGATCTTTGGGCGCTGTGCAGCCGGCAGGAGATGGGGGGCGGGGAGCATCGCTTTCACCAGCACCAGAGCACATCCTCCACTTTCATCCATCTCTTGCTACAGCACCAGGATGGTGGGGAGGAGTGGGGGCCCTGTTTATCACGCATGTAGTCCTCCACGGGGTAGGACAGATCCTACCTCTCACTGCCTGCCATCTCTAAATCCATCACCCTAGAAATTTTACATGGTGTCATCAGCTAAATTAACACCTGTTAAAATCATCATTCCCACCAGAATCAAAATTGCAAGCACTTTTAATGAGGCCCTGCATAAAGGAATACATTTTCTCAGAGCCCTTAAACAAATTATATTAAATCCTCCACACCAAATAAATTACTGAAACAGCGATTAGGGTTTGGATCATACCAACAGACCTATTCACAGGCAAATTTAAAACCTGCCCAACCACCTAGGTGGAGAGGTAAGTGAAAAATCCATTCCCTTTCAGTGGTTATTTAAACAAGAATGCCAATGCTAAATTAGCAGTGGGTTTTGTGTATGAATTTTCTTTGCATTCTAACATTATGTAAATGAAAAACCCAACAAAGTGCAAATTAAGACTATTCTTAATTCTAAAAGCCTGCTATTCTGTGATAATGACGCCATGGAATACTTCACAGTCTGCCAAGCACGGTGTGTGGTTCCTGCTCCCCCATCTGCCTTATACTCCTCCCAGCAGGGCGACAACCACTGTGACCTTGTTTTTTTCTTTTTCCCCTGCCCACTAAAGTCAGATCCCATCCATCCCTCCACCCCTCTTCCTCCTCATCATCTAATCTTGCCCAGATTCTTTAATCACCTAAAATGGAACAAGAGGTTGAAATGGGTTTAATCTGCAGGAGGGAGCAGTGTGGAGAGGTGCTAGAGGCAGCTCACCTGAGTTTATATCCCAGCTCTTCCATGGGCTAGCTGGGTTGTCTCAGGCATGGTCTCAGAGCCTAATTTTCTTCATCTGTAAAATGAATCACCTACATCTGCGGGTCTAAAGGATTAAATGAGATTATACATGTCAAGGGTTTAGAGCCTGGCACACAAAACTTGTTCAACAAATGATACCTACTGTTACTGGAGAAAGTTCAATATTGTTGCTAAATCAATTTGGCCATTCAGCAGTCGTCAGGTTTTTAATTCAGATTTGTATGTGTCCCTTCAACTTCACTACCTGGTGATGTGTTGCTAATAAAAACTAGTCTCAGACATCCGGGGCTGCCACACACACTCAGACATTTCTTAGCAAACAGGCTAGAGGCCACCATACAGCCTGTCCCAGGAGGCTCAGGGCAGGCCCAGCTCCCAGGTCTTTCTCTCCCGCCCAAGCCCCTCGCATTAAAACCTGGACCCCAGGCAGATAGAGCAGCATTCTGAGGCCAAGATCCACCAAACTCCTGGTCAAATCAGATAATAGTTTCCCATTCAATGGAAGGACAAAGGACCAGATGAAGTCCACAGGGAGAGCATGGCTCTGGAGGAGGAGTCAGCCTGCTGGGTTTTTTTTTTTTTTTTCTTGAGACAGAGTCTCACTCTGTTGCCCTGGCTAGAGTGAGTGCCGTGGCGTTAGCCTAGCTCACAGCAACCTCAAACTCCTGGGCTCAAGTGATCCTCCTGCCTCAGCCTCCCGAGTAGCTGGGACTACAGGCATGCACCACCATGCCCGGCTAATTTTTTCTATACATTTTTAGTTGTCCAGATAATTTCTTTCTATTTTTTTTTAGTAGAGACGGGGTCTCGCTCTTGCTGAGGCTGGTCTCGAACTCCTGAGCTCAAACAATCCCCCCGCCTCAGCCTCCCAGAGTGCTAGGATTACAGGCGTGAGCCACCGCGCCCGGCCAGCCTGCTGGGTTTAATGGATTGTTCTGCCTTGTCCACGCGCGTCCACTCCAGCTAACCGTGTTTCTTAAGCAGTACTAATTTCACCAATGAAAAATTATTTCTATTATCTCTTATGCTAATTAATGCGTCATCTGATTCAAATTTAGGTCATGATATTTGATGTTCTTGGTGCATCTCTAGCTTGGATTCCTAACCACAGTGCTTCAAGGGCTGATCACACTTGGAGCATGGATTCCTGATGAGGACCCTTGGAATGCTGACTGTGTGTTCCAAGCATTGACTAAAGTTAAGCATTAGGAAGCCCACACTCCCAGATAGCTATTACAAGTGTTTTGGTTACCCTAATCTCAATCAATACAAGTGATTTTTACTAATTACCATAACAAATGTTGAGAATGGATTTTCATTAGTGGTTCATTAATTAGCTTAATAAGCATTAGAAATGGGCTCTCAGTAAGTTCAGACATATTCAAGACATACAGCTTTTCAAAATGTCTTACAGACACACCCTTCCACTGCATGTCCTCTAGCCTCAGAGATGGCCACCTAGTCTTGATCACTAACTCCTCCCGTGTCCTTGGGTCTGAGGATTCTGGTCTCCTGTTACCAAACATTAATTGAGTGCTAACTCTGGAGTGTTGCAACTGCATCTCGCAAAGCACATTCAAGTAAGGGATGATGAAAGCACCTAAAAGAGAGCTGGGACTTCATATGCCCTGTTGCTAATAAATGTTTATTTAATAAATGTCGGCATGTGCGGCAGGATCCGGTGTGAGATTTGGCATCATTAACTTCTGGCAGTGAGGTTACGGGGGAGTAACTAACTCTCACCTGCTCTAACTTGGCAGCTACCTCTAACTATCCAAAATAACTAATGATTAGGCATGAACAAACTGATCTAGGTCAATTTCAACATGTATACACTGATCCTATTGGAAAACTAGGGTGAGGCTGGGGGTAGTAGCACACAAGTTTTCAGGATCAGTGTATTAGTTGGGATAAAACTTCATGTCACAGAGCCCCAAAATGATGGTGGCTTACACGAGAGAGAAGTTTATTTCTCCCACATATTAGCTGGTCTCTCAGCCACAGCTTCATGTATCTGTCAGGAGTTCAGGCTCCTTCTGTATCCCTGCTCTGCCATCCCAAGGTGCCCCCTTTGTCTGCAGGGTCCACAATGGACCAGCGCATCCTCTATTCAGCCATTAGAAAGGAGAAAAGGCACAAACCAATGAGTACACACCATTTCTGCTCACATCCTATTGGCCAGAACTTAGTCTCATGGCCACACCTACCCACAAGGGATGCTGGGATATAGATGCTTTATTCTGAGCATCCGTGTGCCCACCTGCAAATCAAGGGTTCTCGTCCCAGCACAAGAAGTATTAATAGAAAACAATACTGAGCAGTAACCCACAGTTCTTTCCAAAATCAGAAAGTAGTAATGGAGAGAAGAGGGCTGAGAATTGGTAGGCAAGTTCGATTACTAGTGCTCTGGTTCTAAAAACATTAAAATACTTACATACCCTTTGGTAAATAGTTACTTTTCTAGCCTGTAGGGGCAGAAAAGGCATGATGCCTTTCCTCACCCATTATAAGGGTCACAGCCAATAAAAGACTGGTTAACAAGAGAAAAGCATAATGACTTTATTTAATCAAAGTTTTACATGATATGGGAGCTTTCAGAAATGAAGATCCAAAGACCTAGGGAAACTTCTATTTTTTTTTTTTTTTTAATTTTTTTTTGAGACAGAGTCTCACTCTGTTGCCCTGGCTAGAGTGAGTGCCATGGCGTCAGCCTAGCTCACAGCAACCTCAAATTCCTGGGCTCAAGTGATCCTCCTGCCTCAGCCTCCCGAGTAGCTGGGCCTACAGGCGTGTGCCATGACACCCAGCTAATTTTTCTATTTTTAGTAGAGATGGGGGTCTTGCTCTTGCTCAGCTGTTCTCAACCTCCTGAGCTCAAGTGGTCCTCCCACCTCAGCCTCCCAGAGTGCTAGGATTACAGGCCTGAGCCACCGCATCTGGCCTGAAACCTCTATTTTTATGCTTAGGTTTGATGAAGAATGGACAGCTGTGTACAAATGTGATTGGACAAAAGGATATGAACCAGTGGTAATAGACTGAGAAGGCAAACCCACTAGGCTTGTCTGTTTAGAGTCTTCTTCATGTCTCTGTGTAGCATTCCTTCCTCCTGGGTATGGGACAGGACCCCTCTGGAATGAGGGTCTTCAAGGGAAAAGAGAGAAGGGAGAGATTAACCTTTCCAGTTTTTATGGCTGGCCTTTGTGGGGAAAGAGGTCCTAGTTTCTGTGGCTCATCTTGGTGAAGAGGAATTCTGGTCTCTATAACTCAGGAGGAAAAGAGGCCAGAGACAGGAGGGCAGGAGAAGGTCAGAGAGAACTTGCTTCTAAGGCTGCTTCTGAAGACCTCCAATCTCCTTTAGTTCAAAGTACTTAGCACGCCAAAGTATCATACTGTGAGGTATCACTTTCTGAGCCCTAACAAGCCCCTGAGTACCACCAATCCCCCTTGGCCCAGGCACTCTGCCCTTCCCCCCAGGACACTATGGACTCCCCCAGGATCCAGTAACTAAAAGACTGATTAATGCCGGGTCCACTAGGGACCTCCCAGACTCTGACAGCCCAATAGCCTGTGTCCATTCTGATCGGTCAGTGTTCTTGTCTTACTGATTTTCCAAAATTTCAAATATGACTTGTGGCAGCAATGTCTAGAAATCATATTTTATGAAAAAGTTGAAGAACTAGAGATATTTAATCTAGAATAGAGGAGATTTAGCAGGGTGGAGGGGGACAGCTCAGCCATCATCTTTAAACATTTATATTAATAATCACCATGTTTAAACTTTAAGTGCCTGTTATATGCCAAGACCTGGACTGGGCACGGTGCTTTATTTGTGCTTTGTCACATTCTCAAAGCAATCTGTACAGTAAGAATCATTTTCATTTTACTGACAAAGAGACAGAAGATCAGAGATACTGAGTTACTGTAGAAAACATACAGACAGAATGAAGATTTAAACCCCTGGGTATCTGGCTCCAAAGGGGAAATTTTCTTCACATTGCCAAGGGACTCATAAAGAGAATAGACAAAGGACTCTTACAAATCAATAATAAAAACACAATCATTTTTTTTTTACTGGGCAAAAGACTTGTACAAACACCTCATAAAAGAGAATGTATGCATGGCCAATAAGCACATAAAAAAGATGTTCAGCGTTGTTGGTCATCAGGGAAATGCAGATTAAAAATACACCAGGATACCACTACACATCCATGAGAATGGTTAAAATTTAAAAATTCTAACAATACCAAATGTTAGAGACACTGGGGAGCAACTGAATGTCTTATACGTTGCTGGTGAAGGTAAAAAAAATGTTACAGCCATTTAGAAAACTGGCATTTTCTTATAAATATTTACCTTCCTTGTGATCCAGAAATTCCAAAAGAAATGAAATCACATGTCCACAAAAAAACTTGTATAAGAATGTTCATTATGGCTTTACTTCTAAAAGCCAGACTTTGGAAATCATGTAAATGTCCATCGGTAGGAGGAGAACAGATAAATAACTTGAGATATTTTCATGCAGTGAGATACTGCCCAGCAATAAAAAGGAACAAACTGTGAATACAGACAACATAGATGAATCTCAAAAATATAATGTTAAATGAAAAGAACTAGACACAAAAGAGTACACACAGTGAATGACTCCATTTTTGTGAAGTCCAGGAACAGGCAAAATGAATCTAAGATAATAGAAATCAGAACAGTGGTTGCCTGTGAGAGGGTAGAGGGAGGATGGGCAAATGGAAGGGAACATGGGCGAACTTTCTGAGTGACGGCAATTTTTACATTTTGATTAAGCCATTGGACACACCGTTATATTTGTCAAAACTCATCAAACTATACACTTAAGGTCTGTGCATTTTACTGTAGGTAATTATACCTCAGTTAAACATGAATTAAAATAAAGGGATGAAATGAGTTGCTTCTTCCAGCATTATGGCTCCTTGGCTTTGGAAGTATTTAAGCTAGACTAATTAATGTATGTCAGAGATGTTGTGGAGGGTTCAAATTGAGAGTTTAGACTGAATAATCAAAAAAAACAAAAACCTTCAGATTTTAAGATCTTGATATATGCAATGCTAAACTAATCATATATTTTAGAAAAGGCAAAACCTGCCGTCATCTTCTATTTTAGAGAACTCAACATAGATACAGAAACTCACGTTACTAAAAACTTTAAAATGTAGTTTAGTCTTTTTGTTTCTTTTTCTTTTCTGAAATTCTTCCCCTATTTAGCATTATCTCTAACTACTTCCCTGTTGACACACAAACTCTTAGCCACAGTGTTCCTATATCTTAAAACATGTGGTGTGTTTACACATTTCCTTTGCTAAACATCCTCCCACCACTGCTTCCCATCAACTTCTGCCCCTCCTTGAAGATTACACAGAAGTCACCTGCACCCATAAGACTTCCCTATAAACTCCACTGCCCGCAGTTTAAGTCTATGCCCAGACTAGTTTACCTGTAGCATTGCGCTTATTCCAGGCTAAATGATGCCAGCGTCCCCTCCAGTTCAAAGATTCCAGCTCTTCGAACACAGGAATCCAGGCTGAGGAATGAAGAGAAACAGCCAAGCCATCAGCAGTAGCATATTCATCAGTTTCTACGTGAGATAGACTGAGTGGTAGATATGACCTGGGACACTTTTCTGTGAAAACTACATTGCTTAGAGTTAGGTCAACAGTTGCAATACCAGCTGACTAATAAGAGAACCAGTTAAGATTGTCAAACTTGTGTAGACTTGGAGACTTGCAGCTTTGGAGCTGGATGTGAAGGAATTCAACTCAGTGGTTGGTCGTGAAAATGGATCTGTGCAGATGCCGTGGACATGCGGGGTTGAAAGAAAAAGAATGAATGAAACTCAAGGCTAAGTGCCAAAGCCAATATTCACGGGACACTTTCTATGGTGCCAGATCCTATGCTACACACTTTATATACATTAATCTTAATTAATCCTCATTATAACTCTCTGTAGAGAGGTTAAGTAGTGTGCCCAAGATTTCATAGCTAGTAAGTGATAGAACTGGGTCTCATTTCCAGGTCTGTTTGACTCCAAAGTCTACATGCTCTTAATCACCAGGCTCTACTAAATCCCAGAAAGGATTTGCCAATATCATTTAGCCCTGTTTCTTGGTTCTAGGTACCTCAACCAACCCAAATTGGCAAACTCCTTTCCCATCATTTTTAGGTTTTCTTGGAAGAGGGGTCTACAGCATTCCTCAGCAACCTGTTCTAGTGTCTCTAACATCTTCAGCAAGAATGTTCTTTGTGCTTAATCTGAGTCCTCCCTATTTTTGTTTAACAGTAGTAGGTGAGATAAGGCTCCATTTATACTCATAATTTCAGTGAAAGCAGGAGGATGCAGAAATCACTGCCGTAAGAACTTTACATATTCTGGTGCATCTTCTGTTTGAGGTTTGTCGAGTTTCTACAGCAATGTGGTCTGGTGCCATTCAAAGGGAGATTAATGAGGAGACACGGTAGGATAAGAAGCAAATGTTCATCAAAAAGATTGGGAAATGGGACCATCCTGATTGAGGTATAATTACAGCAGACCGTAGAGTGTAGGGTAACATGAAACTGTGGTCTAGCCAAGGAACATGCAAGGGACAAACCTGCTAGACATGAGAAGTAGGAACAGAAAACCACAGCAATGTTACGCTGAAGTTTTGTAATAGCTTTCTCCCCAAGTCACTTTGCCTAAATAAACTAAAACCAAGTCTAATATATTTAGCACCTACTAGGAACTCATTTCTCTTCCCTCTCCTCTTCCTCTTGTGTGCATGTGACTGTCTTACTGGATGACCCTTGACTTTAAAAGCAGTGCTGTGAGAACCCAGAATATGGCACTTGCTCAAGAGCCTGGCTTCAATCCTCAGAGTCGCAACACAAGCTATCTCAGAGCGCTGAGCTGGGGCATAGGAGGGTCTCCAGCTCTGGTGCCAAAGCGAGGAAAGGGCAGAGCTCGTATACAAACCCAGGTAGCTGAGCACCAGAGCTGATGCCTTAACCCGTGCGCTTCCTTGCTCCTCGGTTGATTTGGGATAGCAACGTTCCTCATTCTCTCTTAAAAAAGAAATATCCTAGGAGGCCTAGTCAGTGGCTGACAGCCATCTTTTACATTTGCGACAGTAGAACTAGATTCTTTACAATTAGAATCTGACGTGGAGCCTCAGTATACAAGACAGATGAAAGCAGATGTGTTGGTATTTGAAAGGCGACTAGGATGTCTGAAGCCCTGCTTACTGATTCTTCTCAGTCCTCTGTCTCACTAAGGTAGCTTCTGGAATAACTCTGCCAATCCCTGGGGTTCCGTAGAATTCACAGTGAGAACTATGTTGGTCGGTTAGCAACAGTAAATTGATTTGTTTTGTTTTTTGGGTTTTTTTTTTTTCCTTTTCATTTCTTCCTATTTCTTTCAACTACACAGGAGAAATGAGACTCAGGACAAGCATATTTTAATAGAGACCAGGGCAGAGGGAAAGAACCAGTACACAGAGTATTATCTGGGAGAGCAGAGCTGAGAAAAGTGTATGAGGTCACGTGTGAGTAAAGGATAAAAGGATATGCCATTTGTGCCTAACACCGGCCTCAAGTGGTTTTGAAGGAAGAGTAAAGACAGGAAACTGTAAAGTGGGCCAACATGTTGACACTTTTCTGCCTTCCAACATCCCTTGTTGTTGCCTGTGCAACAACCACATGTACTTTGCACAAGCCCAGAAACAAGAACCAGGTTTTCAGGCCTTTGCTTATGTTTGTAACCTTTCCAAGCCTACCTCAGGACGGATGTCTACTGAGCAGATGGGATTGTGAAATTTCCCTACAGGAGGAAGCCGTTTGCTACAGCAACAGCTCAGAGGGTTCTGCAGCGCTCTGCACATCAGCAGTTGTGCCAGCTGGTTAAGGAAGAGCACAGAGGGGACCAAAACTGTGAGCTGGTCCATTTGGGTCAGAGGCCTATTTGAATGTAATTGATGGGGAAAGAGATTGAGAAAGGATGACAACAGCTCGGCTGACTAAATACTTAGGTATCCACACTTGGTGGAGATTCCCTAGATCTGGCAGTTGGAATCTTAACTGGCAGGCTCAGGAATTCCGTTTTATCAAAGCCCATGCATTGATCTGGGCCATTCTCATTTTCCAATATATCATCCATTTGCCTTTAAGGCAATCTCCATCCTTTATCACCCTGCTCTGTGCTGCAGGGGCTGGCAGGGCTGACCACATCACCAGGACCCCTGGCACTCTGGCTTCCAGTTGGTTTTGGCCAAAGGAGGCACTGGCAGGAGATCATAGTGGGGCAAACAAAGGAGGTCAGGGTAGTTATCCCTCTGGTTTCCTGCCTTCTAGGTAGTCAGGAGTTAGCCACGTCTCTCTACTGAAGGCCCCAGCTCCTATAGAGCAGTTCTCTCCCGTACAGCTGTCCTCTGGGTTCCAGCGACTGCCCTTTCCCTTTCCCTCTACAGGTTTGGGGCTTTTCCACTGTTATTAGCCCAGAATACTGCATTATCTCTTGTCAATTTTCCACACTTCGTAAATCATAGCATTTTAAAACTCTGCTTAAAATTTCCAATTGCATGTGCCATCTCAGAACACTTCTGATATTTAATCATCATCTGTCAAACCGACAGCGTGGAAATTAAGATCAGAATAACTGCCCCCAAGGCAAGTTTATATACTGACTGTGATTTTATCCTATGACTTTGTTAGT
>NW_012147412.1:1862458-1866914 GCF_000956105.1 Propithecus coquereli | reverse complement strand
CTGAGCACATGCATGGTTGTTTTAAGTCATGATTTTTAAGCATTGGTCAGCTAACTGTCAAAAGCTATTTTAAGCAAGTTTTATTGAATATTTTAATCCTCACACTCTTGAATGAGATCTTAGATATCTTTATAATATAGTGGTAGGGGAACTGAAACTTTGCTTCCTAATTCAACCTCTCACCAGCAACATAAGGCAGGGAAACAAGCAGTTAAGAAGTGTCTGGGCCCACAGCTGTTTATTGTCTGATAATTTAGGGATTTATACCACTAAATTGGGAGATAACTCAGGATAGTGAAGGGATAAATGCTTTCTTAACAAAATGAGCCAAGATTATTGCTCTTCAAGTGTCAAATTTATGATAATAGGGGAATATGAATTTCTTATTTAGACCAGATAAATGTTTTTATGACAATGAATCCTTGAATTCATGACCTATGTTTGGTTACAGAGAGTAAGGCACCCATGGCATTGCTCTCCTACTTCCTGCCCTTATCCTCAGGACTGATGCTTAAACTGCCTCCTTTCCTGGGGAGCCAGTGGACCCCAACACCAGAACCTCCCCCTCCCAGCTGCAGAGCAGCGATACCGAGTGTATGAGTCGAGCCACTGATATCTCATGAAGCTTGAGAGTGCGAAACTTACCACATACAAGCAAAAATTTAAGAGGACTGAAATTTGACTATTTCTCCAGGGAAGGTGGTGGGTTCCAAGAGAAGGAAGGTAGTGGGATTGGATGGGGAAGCAGAAGGAGAAGGGGTTAAAGGGAGAAAGCTAATAAAAATGAGAGAGAAAATAAAAAGCTGGGAACAAGGCATTGTCCTTGAGGGATGGCCCCTGAAGCCCTAAGCAATAAGATCAGGAGAAAATTAGAACAGGCACCGTGTTTGATTTCCTCCGTCACCTTCCTCTTGTATCAGTCAGCAATCTTTTGGATGTAAGGGTAGAGACTAAAACTAGCTAAAGTGTTAAAGGAAATTTATTAGCTTATGTAACCAAGAAGTCTAAGAGGTGATGACTTCAGGCCTGGCTGAATCCAGGCATTCAAATTGTAAGCAGCTAGTTCTGTTGGCTCCAGGAAGATTTTCTTCATGTGACAGCAAAGATGATCCCCAGTTGTCCCTGGCTTATATCATCCTTAAAGGTAAAGAGAAAAGAGGGAACCTTCTCACCCTAGCACATCATTCAGCCCAGATCAGTCCCGGAAGAGGACCTGCTGAGGTCCCAAGCCCATTTTTCTATATCCAGGAGGATGGGGCACCTGATCGGTCAGCTGGAGACATGTGCCCACAATAATCACAGGGTGTGGGGAAAGGGCATTTCCCAGAAAGAGAGCTCAGAGAACAGCTATTCCATATCCCCCAATTCCATTCGGCTTGAACTCTTTTCTAAATTTTTCAGTATAAGGCTGTTTTGACATCCATGGAGTTTTGGTGTATATTCAGTTTGGGAAAAGGAACACCATGGATTTGGTGCCGCCGTGGGTATTGAGGACAGGGGTCAGGGGTGAGGGGTCATGCTCTCAGGACTCTATGCACTTCATAGTGGACCACTGGGTGATGAAGACAATCTAACCAGACGTTGCAATCTAGATTTTAAAAATTGGAGCATCGCTCAACTGTACCACCTCTCCAACTTGCCCTCCTCGTCCCCAGCTAGTAGCTAGAGACACACCTGTGAGACAGAAAAGGAAAGTGACTCGGCACAGATTACATCATTACATTACTCTCAGTTCCTCAATCTTCTTTTTCTCTCCATTGTGGTAAAACCAAAAAGAAAGAAAAGAAACCATAACCATATTATTCATAATTCCTCTGTGATAACCCCACGATACCACCTTATTTTTCAGTGAGGGGGTTTTCTGACAGATGGTTTTTTAAATTCATCTGCGATATAGTTTTAATTTAATGACCAATTTCTTTCTAATAACCTTTGCAGGCCCCCTGGAGTTTCAGCCGGTTAAACAGAACATAACAGAAATTTCCAAAGAAATAAAAGGTGACATCTTTATACAGCTTCTCACATTCAAACACATTTGCATACATGGTCTGTCTGAAAAGCTAGAACTAATGAACTTATGAATGAGATTCTCTTTTTCCTATTCTCGGAATCCTCTCCCTCCTTGCATCGTTCAAAACTATAATCTGAAATTATTGCCTCCAGGAAGTCTTCTTTGATTAACCATTCTCAAGTCTAATTACATATTTTTTTCATCGTACAAACAATAGCTGTGGATCCAGTTCCACCTTCTCTCATTTATATATAGATTTGGGGTTTCATGAGTCTTGGGATGTGACTATCCCCTACTTACCCAACTTTTGGGCAGGGATCTTCTCTTCTGTCTCTGTACAGCCATTCCTTCCCTCTCCCCTCATCCGCAAGACTGCTTTAAGCAAAGACAAAAAGAGAAACTTATTTACTGGTGTAATAAAAGCTCCTGGGCTCTGAAAATTGCCAGAGCAGAGGTGAAATTCAAGCTCTGCTCTTTACTGGCTGTATGGGGAAAAGGGCTAGTTTCTTAAAGCTTAATCTTCTTACGTGAAAAAATGATAATAAATCCTTGAGGGTTTATGTGATAATTAAATAAGAGAGGTGTTCAAAAGCATTCAAGGATGCTTGTAGATCCTTTAAAAAATATTTGTTTCCTTAGTGATATGATTGAGTCTGTGAAATTTCTTTCTCATTTGTTGTTGACATCTGAAATTCTTTTCCAGAAGACAAAGCCTTTTATGGCAAATTGGAAATAAGATTGAAATTGCAAATAATCTTGGGGAAAGTAATAATGAACTTTCATACATTCACTCTGCCAGGTATGATACATACCTGGCCACACATCCCAGCACTGTTCCCTCCCTTACCTGTGATTGACACTGCTAATTAGTCACAGTAGAGTGTCCTGCTCAGCCTATGGAATGCCTCAGAACTCTCAACATGGGGCTCTAGACAGACACAGCCATTCAAGCAGTGGAGTGGTAGAGCTTGGGAAGTTCCAGTCATGCTAAGACATACATCGCTGACACTGCTACTTTCTGAAGATCAGGATTTGATTAGAGGATGAGAGGAAAGTTAGAGGAAGAAAATAAAGGAGCAGTCATTGCTGGATGTGGAGTGAGAAAGGGCACCAGGAGAGAAAAGGTGCAAGTTCTCTAGCCCAATGTATTTTCTAAGATGTCACCATTACCCAGAGTGGTATTGCTCAAGGCCCAGTTGAAAGGACTGACCCATGGAAATGCTGCCTCTTGACCCGGTTCCTCATTTTCGTATCTTCACTGTCCTCATCACTTCCTTATTAACTTTGACCCATCTCTCTGTTCCAAAGTCCACATATCTAACTCCCCTATTCGGAAAGGAAATAGGGATTGCGTTATGTCTAAGGTCTACTCTGACTCTAAATCCTTGACTCCATGTTCCTGACTTTAGGTTCCACTCTCCATTCAACCTTCCCTTTCCAGATTGACACTTCCTCTGGTGGGTTTCCCAATAACCACCGATTATAATATCAGCAAGCCCCAGGAACTCTTTCCTTATACACTGATCCCAGAGGCTTCCACCACTGGACACAGTCTAATCAATGGTGGAATTAGACATAGACTAAAACAGTGAGCCTCATTATTTTGTCTTGACCCTCACAAGCCTGGACAAGGCCATCCACAGAGTGAGAGTCAAATACGTTGATGTCAATTCAAAGTGACTTAGGGGTGTCAGAAGTTAATGAAGAATCTTGAATTATAATTATAACTCCTACAAACTAACTGTGTGTTTCCAAGTTTATCAACTCTCTTTTCTGAACCTTGGTTTTCTATTCTGCTCAATGAGGGAGACTCAAATACTGTGGATAAACTCCAAGGCCTCTTTCAGTTCTGACATTCTATGCTTCTCTGCAGAGAATGGACGGGCCATTGGTGGGCTCTATGGAGAGACCATTCCAGGGCTTCGTGGCTGTGAGAAGCAGAACCCAGGAGCTAGAAAAGTTTTGCCTTTATTTTCACCAAGTCTAACCAGATCGAGGAGAAGCTCTTCTCACAGCACCAAGAAGTAGTATCAAGAAGGAAAGTAAAGAGTCAGATGTGAACACATCACTTCATTCTTCACCCTTCCATACATTCATCAGTCCATCTGTCTGTCCCTCCATCCATTCAATTGTTATTCACTCTTTCTATAAATATGTTAAATATGAATGACATATAAGAGACACTCAGATGCAATAATAAACTCATCAGAAGTCATCACCACCTTAGGGAGCTATAGTTTAATTGTGGATACAGATAATAACAAGTAAATAGACAACTAAAAAAAAAATCATCACTAATTGTGAAGTTCCTGAAGAAACAAACAAGGTGGCGTGATAGAAAATGACATGAGAAAGTAATTTGGAGATACCTCAAAGAGCTAAAAATAGAAATACCATTTGATCCAGCAATCCCACTACTAGGCATCTATCCAAAGGAAAAAAAGA
>NW_012147412.1:1836144-1861748 GCF_000956105.1 Propithecus coquereli | reverse complement strand
CCGCGGCCCCTTCCGCCCTGATGCACCTTCCGCCCTGCTGCGCTGGCCTGCGACTCAGGAAAAGTGGCTTTTACTCATAGGAGCCACCTTCTGAGAATCCTCCCCCAGAAACCGGAGCGTCTGTGTGTCCCCAGCTTAACTCTGGTCTCCTCTCTGCAGGGTCTGTGGCTATTTAGGCCCCAGACATGCTCCACATGTCACGGGCACGTTACTGCAGTAGCCTGGAAATGCAGACACAAGCAGGCAGTGCGTGCCACATAGTTCCTTTTTCCAGAGTTCGAAACTGTAGCAGAAACACACGGCGAGATTACACCTCACCTGCGGACAAGAAGCCAGCTGGGAGCACGGAATTGGATTCCATGGCAAGACATGAACCCGGGATAGATACAATTTTCCAGAAGTTTAAAGCTCAAATGGTCCTTGAACCAGAACAGATTCTCAGATAATGGCAAAGGGCTTGCTCTCCTTCTGGATTTCGGGTGAGAATATCCCTCAAGAAAAGGGCGTTTCCGATTGCCCCTGTGGCGCCCCAGGAATATATGGATTCCAGGCCATGCCTGGGCTGCTGAGCTGCCCAAAGGCCGACAGATCCAGACGGGTGGGACTAGCGACTGGGGCCTCCTGTCGGTCCTGACCTGTGCCGAATGCTGAGGCTCCGGCGCTGGCTACACAGAGGAATTTTAGAAGCAAGATGTAACAGATACACCTTAAAGACAACATTTTAAAGCCTTGAAAATGTTAATAATCTCTTATACCTTGCAATTCCGTTTCTAGGATTTTTCTCCTAAGGAAATAATTATATCAGAGATACAGTACAGAGGTGTGGCCTGAGGCATCGTTTACAATGTCTAAATAGTAGTAAAATGACAATGTCCAATGAAAGGGAATTAAATAAATTTTTGTAGACACACACACACAAAGAAGAAGAAAGTAAAAGGGAAGAAAGGGAAAACATGAGGCAACCTACTTTGGACAGACAGGGCTGTGTAATGCCTTCTATAAGAAGGGGACATTTGGGCTGACACCTGAACAATGATCTTTAGGAACCAGCCTTACAAAGAGGGGAAAGAGGAATTAAGTAGGAAAGTTTTAGGCCAGAATGAATTTAGGCTCCTAAGAAGTTGTTAAAAAAACAGTGGGGCTGGAGCCTGGAAGCAAGGCAGAGTGACAAAGATGAGTTTTAAGAGGTGGCCAGAGCTGGATCCCACAGAATTCTGGGGCCTGCGATGGGAAATGTGGGTGGCCATTGAAGTGCTTTTAGGCAGGGTAGTTGTATGATCTTGATTTTTTAAATGCCTCTCTCCCTCTGGCCACTGTGTGCAAATTGGGTGGGGCGAAGTCAAGAACAGAAGAAAAGAGACCAGTTGGGAGACTAAGTGAGAGAGAGTAGTGGCTGAGGGAGCACAGCCTGGAGAAGTGGGCAGCGCTGTATATTCTGGAGGTTGACACCAGGACTTGCAGATGCTCCGAGAGTGGCGGATCAGAGAGGAAAGGAATCATGCATGACTCCAGGCTTCTGGACGAGGGTGCCATTTACCCAGATGAGGACTGACGGGAGGAGAAATGCCAGGGACAGAGATGTATAATTTCTTGCAGAAAAGGTCTATGTGTCTTTCAGTGGCCAGTTTCTCTTATCCAGCGGGGATTCTGGGCATGAAGTGAGGAAAAAAACAAAATGGAGAACAAGGAGGAATGTGTGCTTTTATCTGAGTCATTCATTCATTCATTCATTCATTCAACAGATATATGTGGATACCAGTCACATGCCAGACCCTCTGCTAGATCAAGGAATTGCCAAAGCTCTTGCTCTCATGGAATTTATATTCTACTTGATGGGGCATGTGTGTGCAAAAATAAGAAGCTGATAAGTGCTACTAAAAAAAATAAAGCAATGTAAGGGGCAAACAATTGAGAGAGAGAGAATGAGAGAGAGTAAGGAGTGGTTTGCTATTTTATGTATGGTGGTTTGTCAGAGCCTCTCTGGTAAGGTGACATTTCATTGAAAAGCTAAAGGAGGTGAGAAAGCAAGCCACCTGCATACCTGGGGGCATTCCAGGCAAAGGAACAGTACAGCAAAGGCCCTGCTTGTTGTGTTCCAGGAACTGCAAGGAGGCCTGTGTGGCTGGAGGAGAGTGGTGGAGGGGCACACCGTGGGAGGCGAGATCAGAGAGGTAGTGGGGGCTAAGTCTTGCAGGGTCTTACATGGTCATTGTAAGAAATTGGGATTTGACTGTGAGTGAAATGGGTAAACACTGGACTGTTTCTCCCTTTATTGAGGACCTACCAAAGTGTCCCATTTGCAGTCCTTGTTCTTATTAAATGAAGAGCAGTTTCATCCCTGGCCAGTTTGCAGTGAAGCATAAGAAACACATCAACACATCACACTATCAGGGTAGGATGGCTACTATCAAAAAAGCAGAAAATAAATGTTGGCAGGGACATGGAGAAATTGGAACGTGTGCGCACTGTTGGGAATTTAAAATGGTGCAGCTGCTATAGAAAACAGTATGGGGGTTCCTCAAAAAATTAACACATTAACTGCCATGTGAGTTGTATTTAACTCACACTTATTTTGAGCCCGAGGCCTCATGAAGCATATGTCCTTTCACTACTGAGCAGCTTGAGATATACCAGCAAATGGCAAAATCTGCTATGGGGGGCATGATTCAGGGAAAATAGGAAAGTGCCAATCATTCTCTCAAGGTTTCTCAACTACTAAAAATTTTATTTATCCATCCATCCATTCATCCATCCAACCAAAGGGTATTTATTGATTCTTGA
The DNA here is from genome assembly GCF_000956105.1 of Propithecus coquereli. Classification (NCBI taxonomy): domain Eukaryota; kingdom Metazoa; phylum Chordata; class Mammalia; order Primates; family Indriidae; genus Propithecus; species Propithecus coquereli. Next base: position 1,858,967 of record NW_012147412.1, on the reverse strand, counting down.
CTACATGTACAGCAATATCTTAGGTACTCTGAACATACACGGATGGTAAGATTCACCCCAAAACACTTTCTCCCTCTTTCTCTGATTCAAAAATCTCATCCTTCCCTTTTCTCTTTGCGATACCTAAGGTATGGTTTCTTTGTTCAAGCAGTCTTGATCCAAGCCTCTGATCCTCTGAGCCCTGGACAATGGACATTGGTCAGTTCTTGGTAGAACCATTTGCTTTTCTTGAGGTTCGTTGTCCTTTGGCACCATTACTAGTAGGCTCTAGGCTCCCCCTTCTTTGCCTTTGGGCACTGCTTTAATTTTCCTTGCCCCCGATAATTCTCAAAGAAACCCTCCAATATCTTCAGGCCATTGCCCAATTTTAGAGAGACATTTCCACTCTAGTTATCACAGTCAATGTCTGAGCCTTGATGCTCCCTCCTGAGCTTTGGTTCATCCAGCTAAGCCACGCTCTAGTGATGATTAGAAAAGAGGTGACTGACATGCGGATTTGATTCCATAGCTTAGTTGTTGGGCAGATATATTTTTTATTGCTATCTTATATGACAAATCTGTGAAGCACTGTTGGCTAGCATAATTTGTTTTATTGGGTTTAGAGGGGATGTTTTTTCTAACTCTTCAGTTGAGCTTACTGACCTGTGTAAAGTCAGCAAAATCTGATAATATTGTTTAAGTATCCTTGTAGAATCTACACTAAATACTAGCAATTGAGTTCAAGTGGATACAGTTGGTGTCCTCTGAATATTTATGTCCCAAAGCTGACATAGCCACAATATAGTTCGGTATGATCCCATGAAATACTGGATGCTCCCTTGTTACAATGCCTAATTCACAATTGCTTCCTCGCTAAGTTTTAGAAACTGTGTCGGGCATTCCCTCTTACCAGACCTACTGACATACACTGGAATTGCCAGGTGCTCAGCCACAGATCCCAATAACCATGAGAACATTCATTGGCAGCTTCCTAAATCTTGGACTTAATTCTCCAACTGCTTTTATTTTGGACTCCCTTTCTTAGTGACTGGTAGCTTGGTGTTGGATTCAATATTAGTCTTGGACTGGCTATAATATGTTAACTCCATCTGCTTCACAATGCACATTTATCTGATTTATCAGACATCCCTTAAGGGGCCCCTCGATGACACAGAAAGGCAATGGAGCTCTGCAGCATGCATCTGTCCCTTCCTCAGGAGAACTGTAACCACAACCCGAGTCCCTCCATCTTTCCGTATGGCCTGGGGGAGCAGATTTTAATAACTTAATCCCGCATTTTATAGGTCAACTAGCATTTATCTGAGTAATTAACAAGGCTAGTTTCCTGTTGTGCTAAACCTTTCGCAATCACACAAAGCTTCACCTGTAAATTCCTAATCCCACTTCCACATCCTGGCATGGAGCTTGGTGTTGTAGTCACATTGCATGGGTTTATCCTTCAGAGTGCAAAAGGAAAATCATTCTGCATTTCAGGGAACAAAGCACAAGACAAAAAACAGAGGTAGTGAGAGAGAGATGTCATTGACGCATCCCCTAAAGAAAAACCTCAAGCTGCCAACACCAGCTCTGCAGGGAAATGGGGACTGAAACCGAAGAGAGGGATTTCAAACCTATGTCAGCTGAAATCTAAATGCAGTCATTGCTTTGGACAACAGCTTGGGAGTTATTTTTATGTATCGGTGACTTTGAAAATGCAGTATCAATCACAGTGTTATTTCTCTTGGACTTGGGGCAAAAGAACTCAAGTGGAACGTTGCCCATTGCTATAGCAATCTTCGAGGGAGAGAGGGAGGTGGGAGGGAGGGAGATAAACATATCCCCTGTTTGGAGGTTTTCTCTCCTCATAACTGATCTTTCAAAATCCTGTATGTAGGGATTTCACAAACTGGCTATGAAAAAGGAAGCCTTGCTATCTCTTACTCTGCCATCGACTCATATTGTAAAAAGAGAAAAAAGTGTTTTAAAAAATTGTTTTGCCATTGGGGACTTACCCCTTTTTTTTTTTTTTTTTTGGGGGTTGGGGCCCTTTTTCTGTGTGGTGTCTCACGAGTGTGGAAACACGCGCCCCATACACTCACCATCAAATTGGTACTAATTGATAACACTTATGTGCATAGAGTAGTAACATTCATCAGTGTCAGGCATGTGGGGGGCAGGAGGGGGTGGGTATATTCACACCTAATGGGTGTAGTGCGTGCTGTGTGGGGGATGGGCATGCTTGTAGCTCTGACTTGGGCAGTGCAAAGACAATATATGTAACCAAAGTGTTTGTACCCCCATAATATTCTTAAATTAAAAAAAGATATTAGAAAAAGAAACTAGTTTGACATTAACTAATTTATTTTACTTTATTTGTTGATAGATGTCAGTACCTTTATATATGTCTTATCTCCCTAGTGTTTTATAAGCCTGGGGAAAGGCAATAGCTCTGTAATAGAGTATCGCTGAAGTAGTGCCCATCAGCCTATATGCAAATGAGGATTGGCCGTCGGTCACCCCAGGAAGGGATACACTCATTCTCAAGGTGCCGCCATTGCTCAATTGATTTTTGGAACTTTGAGAGGGGATAATTTTCTAGCTCTTTCCATTTACTAAATTTACTTTAGAATTGGTTCCCAAGTCACCCCAAAATCAGTTTTTTATACTTCATAATCATCACACTTCTTTTTTTTTAAAGAAAGCTTTACGTGTAATAAAATTTACGTGTAATAAAATTCACTCATTGTAAGTATACAATTCAATGATTTTTAGTAAAGTCATAGTTGCACAACCATCACCACAATCCAATTTTAGAGTATCTTCATTACCTGTTCCCACCTTTAGCCCTAGGCAACCATTAGTCTACTTTCTGTCTGCATAGATTTGCCTTTTTTGGATATTTCCTTTAAATGGAATCCTGTAATATATGATCTTTCATGACTAGCTTACCTCACTTGGCATAATGTTTCCGAGGTTCATCCATGTTGTAGCATGTATCAGTACTTCTTTCCTTTTTAGGGCTGAATAATATTCCATTGTATGGATATATCACATTTCATATACGTATTCATCAATTGAGGGATATTCAGGTTTGGGACTACTATGGACTATTATGAAAATCCACGGATGTTTTTGTGTGGACTTCATTTTTTAAAATAAGAAATTATTAAATATATTCCTCATTTTTATCTTGTCTTTACTCTCAATAGCTTTGCAACACTGAGTATATTAAAAAGAAGGAACCACAGACTCTGAGGGTGATGCCTAAAGAGAAGATTTTTTAAAAAATACTTTCTACACAGACAACACTATTGGACTAAGAGTATTGCCTCTTGGAATAATTGTTCTGAAGAAGTCATTTGATATATAAACTTAGATGTATTGGTTGCAAAATAGTTAATGTCATGTGTACACCTTAATTATACCACTCCTGTGAATCCACAACAATTTAGCACAGTATTTTGCAGGTAAAAGCTGCCTGATAAATATTTGCTAATTGATTTTTAAAACACCCACAGTGGTTCCCCTTGGAAAGTAAAATATCAAAAATTTCAATGTGTAACAGCATTTTTCCATTTTGTGTAGACAGCCAAAGCCCTCTGAGAGAACACGACAAGCTAACCGAAGAGCCCCGAGTCACAATTATCTATTGGGCAGCCGTATTGATCTTCCTGCAGCTCAAGGGGCCCCAGTCAAAGCAATTTCGCTGTAGGCGTGGAGGGGCAGGAAGCATTTGTTTTGGGCCAGTGGGAGCGTTTTGTCTGCCACGGCATTATGCCTCCATGAGAAACAGTCAGGGGAGGCGAGCTTCTCTCTGCAAGGACCCCGCCCCTTGCTGGCACATTTTCTTAGAAGGTTGGTTGGCCCGGATCCAACATTGGCTAACTTCCTCTCAGTCGCTCCCTTGCACTCTGTTCAAGCCTGTGTGGTCAGATTTGGGCTGTTAACTCAATGGGTTCCGACCGCAAGGAAACTAGAACCGCCTGGTGGCCATGCTCGCTGACATTTTAGCCACCTTGTTGGCTCTGGGCAGCCACTAATGCATCTAGGCTTGTGGTCTGCGGGCTCTGAAGCAGTACTCGATGAAATCCCATCTTTAATTGGACAAATGAAGTGTCCTCCTCTGGGTTTTCCCAGTGCTCAAGAAAACAGTGGATCAGAAAGGCAGGCTATGTGTCTGCCCACTGCACATGCTCTGTGATCTGCACGCTTTTTCCCTAGGATGGCTGCCCGGGGCAGTAGAACGACAGCGAAGGCAGAAGAACCTTTCAGCCAGTTTCTATTGCCTCAATAGTCAGCTCTTTTCCCCTATCATGTGGTCATAAGTGGTTTCTGTTCTAAATTTCAAAGCACCTTTTCATACATATATCAGTTCATGTTATTAGCACAGGTTTTAGAACTTATTATAAAATGAATTTAAATAATTATAATCCTTTTCCACCATCAAATATTAAATTTCATTCTTAGTAGATATCAATGAAAAAAATCAACATACTCAACATTTCATGTCATCATTACTCATTTGCCCTTCTTTTAAAAAACATGTATGTTACTCATTAGCCAATTAAAGCTTTTTTTTCTAGCATTGCTGCTATCTTATCAACTGTATTCTTAGAATATTGTAATGCTTTCTACTTTCCTTTTGCTTTGAATAATAATCCCTAGTGTCTTTCTTTGAATGTTTGGCTCACCCACTGTAGGGCACCTTTATTTTTGTTTGCCCAGCACCCTTCGCTTCCGGGCAGAGCACGCACCTTCCTCCCCCATCCATGAGATCCTAGTGGCACTTTCCACTTCTTACCCAAGTATGATTTTCTGGCCCACGGATAGGCAGTGGCCAATCCAAGCCCTTTCCTGTATGTTTTGCTACCTGGACCTGAAGAGGAAGAGGGCTCTTTTCTCTCTGATGAGGGTATTATCTTACTTGCTTAATTAAGCAAGACCCAGATGGGTTTTGTCACTTGCAACCAAAAGCCTTGACTTATATACCTACATTTTCCCTATAATCTTGGCCACAGTCTTTCCAGTCCTAGAACTTTATTACTAACTTTTTAATTAGCAAAATTTTAAAAATGCCATGATACTTTTGCTTTGTCCTATTTCTTTCCTTTTTAAAAGGTAATAATCTTTCAGTGGTGTGGAGGGTCAACAGAAAGAAGAGATGAGAATAGGGAGGTATTTAGAAACTGTGTCATTATGGAACAGTGCAAACAATTGGGTGTTTACTAGGAAAAAAACAAGAACAGCCTAGGGGAAAGGGTGGTAGATGTAAAGCTGTTTGCAATTATTTGCGACGCTTTTATGTGGAGAGAGTTGTTGTTTGTCATCTTGGAGGGCCATTAATTCCCATGGTTGGAATTTTTTTTTTTTTTTTTTTTGAGACGAGGTCTTGCTCTGTCACCCAGGCTAGAGTACAGTGGCATGATCACAGCTCACAGCAACCTCAAACTCCCAGACTCATGCAACCCTCCTACCTCAGCCTCCCCAGTAGTTGGGACTATAGGTGCATGGCTAATTTTTTTATTTTGTGTAGAGATGGGGGTCTTGCTCTTGCTCAGGCTGGTCTCAAACTCCTGGCCTCAAGCGATCCTCCCGCCTCAGTTCTCAGAGTGCTAGGATTACAGGCATGGGCCATGGCACCCAGCCTGGTTGGAATTTGTAGAGAGGCTGATTTCTGTTTTTTATAAAGAGAACATATTTTCTAATAACCTATGTGTACCAAAAATGAAATGGGCCTCCACTCAAAAAGTAAGATGCCTGGAGACTTAGAAGATATCTTTTTAAGGACTCCTGGGTGAGGGATATAACCTCAAAGATTTTAATTCTTCAGAGCCTGGGATGTTGAAATGGAGACAAAAGTGGAAGTGTTTCTGGTAGAGAGCTGAGGAACCTGGAACTCTGCCTAGGACTAGAATCAGGCTCTGTCTGAGCTAGAAACAGGTCCAGATCCTGTATCCTACCATGTCGAGTGACTGGTCATTAACTCCCCTGATATGATTCCTTCTGTGCTGCCCGTAATAATTTTCACTTGGTATAATAGAAAGATAAGATACCTGGAAAAGGATACTTAAATTATTTAAGTCGTAGCTGGAGGACCTTTCCCCTCCAGATCTTGGTTTTCTTGTATGTAAAATGGGGAACTTGGACTATCTTAGATTTTCCTAATAGGGATCCCGGTGGGAGGATGGAGAAGGAATCCTAAAGGATGGAGGGGTAAGAAGATGCAATCTCCAGTGCAATGCTTTTGAGCTGTCCCCAGCCAGTGGAATTGTCTCATGGCAGGAGAGGTGCACAGAGGGAGGCAATGTTGGAGCATGATGGCATACATACAGGAATGGTTACATATCATAATATGTAGGGCCTCGTGCAAAATAAAAATGCAGGGCTCCTTGTTGAAAATTAATAAGAATTTCAAGACTGCAACAGTAGAGTATCGAACGAAGCATGGGTCCTTCCAAGTGTGGAGACCCAGGCAACTGCACTGGTCATACCCTCATGCAGCCAGCTAGATATATACCCTGTATTAGTTCATCCAATTTAAAACAATGGATTTGAGGCTCCTTGTCTAGATGATTTCAAAACTCTTCTTTGGCTATAATAGAGGATGCTTGAATCAATAAATCAATCCAAATCTTACTGATCATCTGTATACTAAAAAATTTTGTGATTCTATAAGTAAACAGTAGAAGAAACAAATAAATGCCCAACAATTACTAAATGTCTCTGAATCCCCCAGAATTGCAGTGATTATGGCTTTAATTCACTATGACAATCTGTTTCCAAAGAGGCCTGCCAATTAAGGAGATTTGCCTGCACTGTTTCAACATACATTTTATCCGCATTTGTCTTTACTTGGAATCAAATGCATCCACTTTCCCTCTCCTCTGGGACTGGTGTCAATGAACTACTTTTCTTCTTTCCTTTGTTCAGCAACTACTTACCACCCCTCACGTGTATTGAGTGCACCCCACTGTACTGAGAGGCACCAGGAGCCAGGCCCCGGCTAAGGATGGCAGGTGGGGCAAGGTGAAGAGTTAGCGAAAGGCAGGGAATGACATGAGCCAAGGTATAAAGGCTAAAATCTCACATTGGGAAATGGCAAGAATCCAGTGTGGCTACAGTATAAGAGGTACATGCGGTAGTATATAGGAGGTGAATGTGGCAAGAGAGCTTGGAGTACAATAGCGGATGGCCTGTGAATGCCAGAGTTGTTTACCCCTGGCCCCATAAACAAAAAGGAGTTTTTGAACAGAGAAGTGCCAGCTCTGACGCGAGCCTCAGGCTGCTTCCACTCACTGTGGAAGGCGAAGGGGAGTTCACACGGGCAGAGATCACATAGTGAAAGGAAGCAAGAAGGAGAGTGAGGGAGTGCCAGGCTCTGATAGAGAGGGAACTCACCCCCTTCCCTAGGAAGTGATTAATCTATTCATGAAGGATCTGCCCCCATGACCCAAACACCTCCCATTAGGCCCCACCTCCAGCCCTGGGGATCAAATTTTAACATAAGATTTGGAGGAGGCAAATATCCAAATTATAGCAGTGGTGTTCCATGTAAGGCATGTTAAATGAAGGGTGCCCTTTCCCACCCACTATAGAAGCCCATTTTATAGCATCTCTACCAGTTATCTTAACCCCTACTTGGCTACTTCCAGTGAGTGATCCTTCCACAAATATTTATTCAGATATATGCTAGGCTCTGAAATTACTGTAAACAAAGCAATTGGGGAACGCAATAAGCTAGGTGCTATGATAGTGGTATGTAAAAATGCCAAGGGAGGTCTGTCCAAAAAAGGGCACCAAAGCCACTGTGTGATCAGAGAAGACTTCCCAGAGGAACTCATGTCAAAGCGTAGATTTTAAAATTAGTCAAACAAAGGAAAGGAGGCAAGGGGACAAGAAAAATTGTCATAGAGAAAAAGCATAAACACAGTCCCCTGTTTGCCAGGAACTACAAATCATAAAAAAAAAGGCTGGAACGTAAGAGTGTGGAAGCAGGGAATTGATGAGAGATGGGGCAAGGGACATGAACAAAGGCCAGATGATAAAAGCCATCTGTGTTTGTTTCCTATTGCTGCTATAACAAATTACCACAAATTCGTGGCTTAAAATAACACAAATTTGTTATCTGACTGTTCTGAAGGTCAAAAGCCCAACATGAGACTTACAAGGCTAAAATGAAGGTGTTGGTAAGGCCATGCTCCTTCCAGAGGCTCCAGAGGAAAACACTTTTCTTGCTTCTTCCAAGTTTGGGAGATGCTGTCTGCATTCCTTGGCTTGTGGCATCCTCCTCCATCTTCGAGGCACATCACTCCAACATCTACTTCCATCTCTCCGACTCCCACCATCCTGCCTCCCTGTTACAAGGACTTTTGCAATTACCTTGAGCCCACTGCGATAATCCAGGATAATCTCCCCATCTCCAGATCCTTAATTTAGTCCACATTTGCAAGGTCTCATTTTCCAGGTAAGGCAACCTATTCACAGATTCTGGAAATTAGGACGTAGACATCTTTGGGGGAGGAGGGCATTATTCTTCCTACCACACCATTAACTTAAATGAGATGGGAAGTGATGGAAAGATTTTAAGAAGAGAAGGTACATGATAAGATTTGGGTTAACAAAATATTATTTCTTATGTGGTAATGTGGCAGATAAGATGGAGAGAATGTGGGATGGGACTGTGGGCAGGGTACCACTTGGGGAGCTTCTCCAGCAATCTGGGCAAGAGCAGACAGCGGGCTGAAGCAAGGTAGTAAGGACAGAGAGAAGGGGCTAGATGGGAAGTATGAAGGCAGTAAGTGGTTGAATGTAAGGGAAAGGGAGGGCTCCGTGGTGACCTCCTGAAGACCACTCTTTGGAAGTATCTCTATTATTTAATACATAGATGACAACCAGTCTAATAAAGATCCAAACATGTGGCTTAACCAGATGGAAATTTTAACCAGATAGAGAGTCTACCCAGATAGAAAATTTCCCTCTTACTTAGTTCACGTAGTCCAAGGCTGAGAAGATAGGTCTATGGTGTTGGAAACTCACACTCCTTCCATCTTGTTGCTCTGCAATTTCTAGATTTGTCCACGTGATCATCATGATCACATTTCAGGATGGCGGAAGGAAGAGAGAGAGAGGAAGAGAACACACTCTTTTCCTTTTAAGGGAATGAATGACTGGTGGCACACATCATTTCTGTATATATCCCACTGCCTGAACCTAATTCCACAACCTGAACCCAATTCCACAACCATAACAATGGAGAGTAGAAAATGCATCTTCAGTAGGACAGCTAGGGGCCCAGCTCAAACATTTATTACCAAAAAGAAAAAAAAAAGAAGAGCATGGATGCTGGAGAGATAGGAGCAGTGTCAACCACAACTGTTATACAGACCCAGTTGGTAGAAAGTTCTGTGTTCACCGGACTGAGTGTGCCACCCTGACACTGAGCGGTTGGTCCTACGTCTGCCTCTGGAGTCAAACAATATAAATCTATTTCATTTTCTATGCAATAGCCCTTTGAATATTTGAAGACATTTGTAACTTGCCCCTAGGACTTTTCCAGGCTAAACATTTCAATTTACTTCAATTATTTCTCATAAACATGTTTTTTAGACTCTCATGATCCCAGCCAATGTATTCTGTATACTTTGGTTCATTTTACTTTTCTTAAAAAGTGGAACCAGAATAGGGTGCATTAGGCAACATGAATAAAATAGAACTATTGTCTTTCCTGTTCGGGAACATATAGCTCAACCAGTATAGCCTAAGACTGTATGTTAATGCCTCAATCATGCTATTCACCCATGTGGAGTTTGAGATCAAAGAACAGCTCTCTTTCTCTCAGCTATTTCTCTCTCCAGTTCAAGTTGGGTCTCCATCTGGCATGTATGTAATTCTTTTGTAGGGTTAAATGCAACATGTGTACATTTAACACTTTTACTTTTTTTTTTTTTAAGAGATGGTACCTCACTGTGTTGCACAGGCTGGCCTCGAACTCCTGGGCTGAAGCAATACTCCTGCCTAATCCTTCCAAGTAGCAGGATCACAGACGTGAGCCACTGTGCCTGGCTCTTTTCATTTTTATTTTATTACTTTTAGCTTAAGGTTCTAGGATGTTAACAGGATTTTATCACCTAATCTATTGCCTATAACTTTCAGCATACATTTAAAAAAAAGAAGAAAATTAAAAGACCAAAATAATTATCAACTCCAGAAAAAATGAAAAGTGGTACAACAAAGGAAACAATAATAGTATACTATTATTCTTAATTCCCTTAAGGGTATACACTACTGAGTACTACTAATAATACTGTTACTACTTAATTAAGAGTATACTACTCTTAATTCACTAGTAGTGCACTACTGGTATACTACTATTAATGAATAGTAATGAATATTATTTATGTAGCTATAAGAATGAAAGTACTAAATATAAACCAGCAAAAGTCGAGATGAACAGTAATGAAAGAGATGAAAAGAGAGGAGCATAAGAGCATGAAGTTCTCATCTTCCAAAATAGAAAGATGAATAGATACCTAAAACTGATGAATCTCGATATCATTTGTATAAGCAAATTATTTACAAGTACAGAAATAAACACCAGAAGAAACAGCTTAAAAATGGAAGGTAAATGCATCTGGGGAGTGCAACTAGAGACAGGAGGCACACAAGCAGGGGACAACAGCTTTTTTGTCTTTCTCAGTTCCCTCTTTTTTACTATGTGCATTTGTTGCTTTGTAAACATAAATATGAATTTAAAAAAGAAGCTCAGTTTAATTTGAGCTGCTCAATAAGCCCCAGTTTAGGAATCTGTTAATTACTTCTTATGTGTCGTTAGCTAATATTTTTAAGATAGGAAGAGGAAGGATGAAATTTTCTATGCAATTTAATGCTGCATTTGGTATGGAGTTATCACTTGTATCAGGGAGATAAATTTAATCACCCCTTTGGTGTCCTATTGTTACGAAGCGACAAAGTTAATGCAATTTATTCTGTACTCTTGCTCCATTATTAATGTGTCACTCAGAATAAATCTCTAATTTTACGAAACGACTCAATTTTTGTTCTTGGTTCTAAAATCACCATTTTTGCCAGTTTGCTTTAAAAAATCAGGAACTGAATGAGAAGTTCAGATCTAATTCCTTAAATTGTTTTAGTTCCGGGCAGGGGTGGAGGGTAAAGCTTTCCTTGGTGAGAAAATTTGTCATTTATTTCTCCTGAAAAGTGATATATTACTTTATAAAACCCAGGTGATAGAATCCTTAGTGGTCACCCAATCCAGGCTCTTCATTTGGCACCCAGTAAACTGAGGCATTAAGCAGGGTTAGGATTATATCAGTATTGTTATTTTAGATACAGCATCTAAAGTAACCACTGGTTCTCTCAGTGACCCAATGATCCAATTTTCTAACTCCCTATCCTATTTTGCTGCCTTGGATTTTGGCTCAGGTTGTAAGAGAAACTGGATCCTGTCCTGAGGTTTGCTCCCATATGCTATGGGTGCCCAATTACTATTTATTCATTCAGCAAATATTTATCGGTTTCTCTAGTGTGTGCAAGACAGTGGACTGAATAGGAAGCCCGATTCTCCGTTTTGAGAAAGAAAACATAGGAGTTTCTATAAGACCCGAGACTCTCCACTCCCTTGCTGCCCTGTGCAGAGTACTCCATGTGCCCAGGAAAAGGATGAGACGTTCACAGCACTCTGTACCTGTCCACCAGCCCCTGCGGAGGAGAACAACTCTTCAGAAGAACAACGGATGACTGGCTCCCAGATGGACTCCCCTTCATTTGAAGCAAAATTGCCGGAGTTCATGTGGGAAGGAGAGGGTTTTGCACAAAGTACCAGGTACGTGAAGGTCCATGTGTGCCCTTGGGATCTTTGTGGCTCTCTATGTGAGCATGTCAGTGGGCCAGGGCCAGATGCCTGATGTCAAACCTCCCGTCATTTCAGTACAGAGTGGTGACAGGGAGGCACAAATGGCGATATGGACAAGAATGCATTGGATAACGTGGAAAATTTAAAGTAACTGCTTTTCAGATCCCTTTCTTTTTGCTATTATTACCACGATACTAGGGAAGCCTTGTGAAAAGAGTACATACTTTGGAACCAGACAAACCCCAGTTCAAATCCCAGCTTCCCACTTTAACCCAAATGCCACTGCACGAATCACTTAAGGGCTGTGAGCTGCAGTTTCCCCTTCTGTGAAACAGAAATGCATCTATCTAATGTGCTGTATGTAAAGCTCCTGAAACGCAGCAAGCGTCCACTCAATGGGAGCTATTAAATTTGTGTCTGTGGAACACCAGCAGAATTCAATATAAAACTTGTACATGGGGAAAATGTCATCAAGATTACTTGAAACATTTTTTTCGGAATTTTTTCTGATCATTTTCCCAGCTCTGTTGGTGAGCTCTTGCTTCTGAGCAACTTAGAGACTCAGCCCAGATTTCTGGCAGGGGCCTCTGTGTAGCCATTGCCGATCAGAGATCATGTTCTATTTAATCATCTGTCCCCAGAGTTCTATCAACTGAACAAGTGAACACCTCCATGAGCTGGGAACCAAGAGGGGGTCAATACCCTTTCTACCTGGGAAGTACTTTTTAATGGTCTCTAATTGGTATTTATCCTGAACCAAATTGGCGTATAGCATCATTTAGTGCCCATCTTTCACGCAGGCTGCAGCCCACCCCCACCACGGGAAAGGGCAGCAATACCCAGGAGGCAGGAAGGAAACCGAGGACTTTCCAGGCAGGAAGAGGAATGCAGATGGTTCTTGGAGGTAGGAAGGAAATTAAATATTTCAGCTGTGATCTGACCTGTCCAGCACATGGACTATAGCAGGGCCATCACATTAAAACCTCTGCGTAGAGATTAATACCAACCCATTAATCTGTACTCTTCTGGTCACTCAAGCAGTTATAACTCCACCTAATTATTCTTGGCTTTAACCCATATTTCTCCCTGTTGAGCACAAGGATATCGCAAGAGAGCTTAATAAATACTGTTGAAGTCTCAAAACATTCTGTCAATTATAGTTCTCTGGTCTAACTGAAAAATGTTTTAAGTAGGATATAATTCTGTCTGCATAGCTTAAACAAGATAGAAGTTTCTCTTTTTCTCATGTAAAAGTCCAAGTTGGTGTGGTGACTTTGCTCCAAGAAATTATCAGGGGTGTAGGCTCTTGTTGCTGGAGCACACCCAGGTACCGGCCGCATCTGCTAGGTCCAAAAGGGCTCCCTGTTCACTTTTCAGCAAACAGCATGCACTTTCCTTTAAGAGCACGACTCAGAAGGAGAATAGTTCACTTCTGCCATATCCACTGCAAGAACTTGATCACATGTTCTAAACCTAGCTGCAAGCGAGGCTGGGAAACTGAGCTTTCATTTTGGGCACCTGAGGCAGGCTGGAAAATGGCCCCCACAAAGATGTTCATGTCCTAATTGTGGGAACCTGTGAATATGTTTCTTTACATGACAGAGGGTCTTTGCAGATGCAATTAAATCAAGGGTTTTGGGATGAGGATATTATCCTGGATTATCTGAGTGGGCCCAATGTAATCACAAGGGTTCTTCTCAGAGGGACACAGGCGAGTCAGAGCGAGAGAAGGCAAACGATGAAAGTGGTGGGGGGGAGAGAGAGGGGTTTGAGGATGCTGTGTTGCCGACCTTGAAGATGGAAGAAGGGGCCACAAGCCAAAGAATACAGGTGACGTCTTTCTAGAAAAGGCAAGGAAATGGATCGTCTCCTCTGGCCTCCAGAAGAAAGGCAGCACTGCTGATTCATTTTAGACCTCTGGCCTCAGGACTCATAAAGGACTCATAAAGTAATTAATTTGTGTTGATTGAAGCCGTAAAATTTGTGTTAAGTTTTTTACAACAGCAAGAGGAAACTAATGCAGCATCTATTTGTTCTGCTAAAATTTCTGTTATTTTGGAAAAGACAGAGGATAGATATTGGAGGACAATTGTCTAGACCATGACTTTTTTTTTTTTTTCGGTAGCGATCTTATGGCTATTCCTAAAGATCACCCCTTTCTCTTCAAGTTGCCCACAAACGTTCCTCTAAAAATCCCATGGTTTACCTTGTTTGGGCTCATTGCCAAACTCACAGGTCTGTAATTTTAGAAAGGCTTTCTGTTAATATTTCTTTTTTTTTTTTTTTTTTTTGAGACAGAGTCTCACTCTGTTGCCCTGGCTAGAGTGAGTGCCGCGGCGTCAGCCTAGCTCACAGCAACCTCAAACTCCTGGGCTCAAGCGATCCTCCTGCCTCAGCTTCCTGAGTAGCTGGGACTATAGGCATGCACCACCATGCCCGGCTAATTTTTTCTATATATTTTTAGTTGTCCAATTAATTTCTTTCTACTTTTTTAGTAGAGACGGGGTCTCGCTCTTGCTCAGGCTGGTCTCAAACTCCTGAGCTCAAGCAATCCTCCCGCCTTGGCCTCCCAGAGTGCTGGGATTACAGGAGTGAGCCACCGCGCCCGGCCCTTTCTGTTAATATTTCTGAAAATAATTTCAGCTTTCCAATGCTGTTGTTGTTTCTGATGCATCAGAGACAACCAACTGGACTCCGAACATCTGAGTTACACGTTTTCTTGGTACTTGGGACTGAACTTTGCATGGACTCAAGACTTAAGTCATTAAAACATTGGGGTGTTCTTGCAGTTCCTTCATGCCTCTTGGAACATGTATCCTCACCTATGAACAGTTGTTCATTCACCCTTTTCAGCAGGACAATCATTCTTCTTGGGACAGAATTCAGAAACAACATAAATGCTGCAGTTCTGCCTGCTTTGTATCATCCATCAGGAGTATACATACCATCAGCATCCAGCAACAGACTTTGAAGTTCTGGCTTAAATTACCTTTGATGATACCAGACCACTTCCATGGGATTGATGGAGACTGGAGCCATTGCTATTCTCTCTTGACCACCCAGAAAAATGCAGGGGATTCAGACTTCTCCACAGGCCTCGCAGCAACTATCTAATTGCCTTCCTAGAGAGATCACACATCCCTGCTTCTGAGCCTGCATGGCCCTTAGGCCTCTGCTCCCTGTACCAGCAACAGTTTCAGGGTTGCTAAGACTGATGCCTCTGCTCAGTTTAGTTCACCCAAGACCACCACTCCTTCCAAGAGTGTTTGCTCTCTGGGGAACAGCCTGTGGAATGACAGCCAGGATAATGGGGAAATGGAATAATTCTAAGGCTTAAAGTTCCCAAGAAATGAGTATATTTTTTTGTTTTGTTCTCCTCACCTGCTCTGTGTTCTCTCTGCCAAAATTTCCTCTGCCCCAGATTCGTTGGCAGTCAAGGCAGGAGCCAACTGCCTACCGAGGCGTCCTCATTAAAATGCGCTGCTCTTGCTAATTAGGAGCCAAGGTTCTCCCACGGTGGGCTTGGCCTGGATACTGCCACTATCTTCATAAATAGACTCTTTACTTTGCAAATGGTGCTGTCACACCCAGGCATTCCTGACCTGGCAAATGCTCTGTGCATTCTTAAGCGGCGGAGGGAATGTGTGTTAGCAAGAGAAGGCAGAGGCATTCATGCTGAAGCAGGGCTCTGTCCTGAGCTCACCCTGCTACGTCTGGGCAGCAGGCAGCCAACACAATGGCTGAATCTGCATGTACAACCACAATTGGAAGCAACATATGGCCCAGATTTTCTGGGAGATCTTATTTCCTGTCATTTTAATCTTTACTGTAAAGGCAACTTGTTAAATGTATAAAATGCATAAATATTTTTTAAAAAGTGATCTAATTGTATTATCTTTAGAAATCAATAAATTTATGAATCAGGGGAAGAAAACAGATGAGTTCTTGGTCTTCCAAATATTCCCTTATGCAATCTCATCTCTGAGAATGGGTTTACTCCTTTAATTTCCTTCACTTACAAAACCCTCCATCATTTCTGCCTGTCTAATGCTAAACTTCCGTTGCTAATACTCGCTCTTTCTCAAGACTTGTTCTGATTCCCTTAATTAAATGTAACCTCTCTCTTTTCTGCAGTGTCAGAGTATGTTTATCCCTTTAATGCCTCCTATGATTATTTACCATTATAGCTACAACTTGTGGAGTGCTGGCTCTCCCAGCAGCCATTGTGAGCACTTTATACATATCATCTCTAGTTTTTACGATGTCCTGGCAACTTAGGTGTTATCCCCATTTTGTAGACTAGAAAACTGAGGTTCAGTGACATTGAGAAACTTATGGCCAGGCACGGTGGCTCACACCTGTAATCCTAGCTCTCTGGGAGGCCGAGGCGGGCAGATTGTTTGAGCTCAGGAGTTCGAGACCCGCCTGACCAAGAGCGAGACCCCGTCTCTACTAAAAATAGAAAGAAATTAATTGGACAACTAAAAATATATAGAAAAAATTAGCTGGGCATGGTGGTGCGTGCCTGTAGTCCCAGCTACTCGGGAGGCTGAGGCAGGAGGATCACTTGAGCCCAGGAGTTTGAGGTTGCTGTGAGCTAGGCTGACGCCATGGCACTCTAGCCCGGGCAAAAAGAGTGAGACTCTGTCTCAAAAAAAAAAAAAAGAAACTTATCCAACATAGCCCTTGGCAAGGAGCAGAGCAAGACTAGAAGCTCAGTGAACTTTGTCCTCTTGCTAGATTGCAGACTCCTAAAGGAAAGATTCTGTCCCTGCCATCTCAGCATTTTCTTTCTGCCCTTAGATGCTCAAGAGTAATGAATCAAGGAAACATAGTCCTTGATCACAATCTAATTAGGGAGATAAGACATGTTGCCAAGAAAAATAGCTATATCAGAAGGCAGTCTAAAAGTGTAGTTGGTGCAAATAATATACCTTCTGCTGGTGAACACATATTCTGCAAAAGTTACTATTAAAAGGTTCATATAACCCGATTAGATAATAAGGCAAGTTGTTAGCCCTGCCACTTATACCAGTGGTATAATGAAGCATTTCTCAAACTTTAGTATGCATATGAACCACCTGGGGATCTTGCCTGAGATGCAGATTCTGATGCAGGTCCGGGGTAGGACTCAAGGATGTGCATTTCTACCAAGTTCCCAAGTGATGCTACGGCTGCTGCTCTGCTGGCCACACTTTGCATAGCAAGGCTGAGAGAGACTATACTATAAACTGTACCACTGGGGCAACCTGGAAGAAAAAGAAGCAGGAGGGTGGTTATGGAGATTAGGGGCCAGAAGTGATCAGAAATGGGAGGAAATAGGGCAGAACATTTCACTGCTTGCTGGTCTTTGGCACACAGACCTGCATGCTTTTCCCTATTTTGTACCCTTGGCCTGGAAATCCCTTGTACATTCTTTTGGCTGACAAACTTGCATTCATCCTTCAAGACAGCTCAGAAGTCACTGTCAGTAAACTTTGCTGAACCTCCAGGTTGGGCTGAGTGCTCCTCTCCTATACGGTCATGATGGTCAGTGCACACTTCGGTTCTGTCTGTCTGCTTCTCCACGTGATCGTCCATTCTTTGAGTCAAGGACTGTATATTAATGATCTCACACATGATGGATGGTCTTTAATAAGCTGAGCTTATGACAAGGACCGAGAGGTAGTGTAGGGTAGGTAACACTTTACCTCTACCCTCTTAGAGTTTTTTGGCTGGGCCCAAGTATTAAATTAACACAAGATAAATCAACAGGAGAAAAACATACAAATGTTTTTAATACAAGGTTTACATGGAACAAGAGCCTTCATAAGAAAATGAAGACAGGGTTGAACACTTACACACTGTGTTAGACAAAGAAAAATAAATTATGAAAATGTGGCAGGAAAAGGGACTTGGGCTAAGGTAGTTAATTGGATGGAGAAGTGGCTAGGAAGATAAATTTAGTCTAAAAGGGTTTGTACAGACTTCCCACCACCTCAACTTTCTATCCTTGATGATACTTTCCTTCTGATGCAGGGAGGACATCTTTCACATGGAAATACCATCTCCTGCTTTTAAGAAATAGAAGGAAGTTCACAGTGATCTTCTTGCACCTGCTGTTTTTAATGTCCCTTTAACTCAAAATAGTCAATATGGCAGAGCAGCATTTTGAGGTGGCACGTCAGTAAGAAGGCAACTGTACAGTGCCAAGGCAGGAAGGAAAGAAGCTAGGATAGCAAAGGAGTTCTATACCAGTCATCTATTGCCATAACCATGCTATGTAAGAAACAACCATGAAACCCAATGACTTAAA
The DNA here is from genome assembly GCF_000956105.1 of Propithecus coquereli. Classification (NCBI taxonomy): domain Eukaryota; kingdom Metazoa; phylum Chordata; class Mammalia; order Primates; family Indriidae; genus Propithecus; species Propithecus coquereli. Next base: position 1,840,821 of record NW_012147412.1, on the reverse strand, counting down.
ACAGTAAGCTTTTGTTTAAGTCATGCCTGTATGAGTCAGCTGGGTAGTTCTGATCCCAGACAGACACTCTCATGTCCCTGCACTCGGCTGACAGTCAGCTGCAGGTTGGCTTTGCAAATTTTGGCTGTGCTCTCTCACATGTCCAGGGCCCTAGCCTGGGTCCATGTAGTCTCTTATCCTAACAGCGGACATCCTAGCCCAGGCTTGGACTGATGTCCAAGACAAGGTTCCAAGAGAGGGAATGAAGTGTTCAAGACCTTCTGATGCCCAGGCTTGAATATGGCACACAATTACTTTTGCTTTATTGTATTGGCCAAGGCAAGTCAAAAGGCCAACCCAGAGTCAAGAGGCAGGGGAGTAGACTCTACCTCCCAATAAGAAGAGCTACAAATCAAATTGTAAGAAGGAGGCTACAAGGCATGGCTACAAGGAGGGGAATAATTGGGACCATTTTTGCAACCCACTGCCATAATTTTGCATTGACTGAGATTCTTTGACTGTTAGTAAGAGCGTATGCAAATGCCAGGGCACCCCTATAATGGATCTTTACTCTAATGCTGTCACTTTCAGGAGGTGAGTGGGCTGCAAACCACAGCCTCTCTTCACTATTCGCACATCAATCACCCCAAGCAAATGTTCTTTCCCAGACTGACTTCTTAGCTGCTTCTTCCTGCTGTCCAGCTGGTACATGTTCATATAATTTGGACTTGGTCTAAAATTAGGGTGAGCCAAACATGATTAGAGAAGTGAACTGAAACTAAATAGAAATACTTTCAAGTTTAGCTCCATTCAGATTACCTATGTTCCCACAATCAATATATGTTCATGTGCACATATATTTTTAATTTAATGATTTGAATAGGTAATCCATTAGCTAAAGTTTAAAAGATTATATGTGAATCTTCCCTCACACCCTCTCCCCCAGTCACTTACTTCTCTTCAGAGGCAAATAATGTTATTTTTAATGTTCCTTTCAGAAATGTCCATATAGTTAGATATAAATAAATACATATGTTCTCTCCTTGATTCTGCATTTTTCTTTTATTTTTTCAATTAACATTTTATCTATAAAGATCTTTTCAAATAAGGGCATAAAAACTTTCTCATTGTTTTTTAGGGCTGCATAATTTTCCGTTGTATGGTTGCATCATAATGCAATTAATCTGTACTCCATTGATAGCCATTTAATTTGTTTTCATTCTTTTGTGATTGTACAATTAAATCTAGACAGGACTTGTGGTAACACAGCGATGAATTCCAAAATTTGGCCTTAGGAGCGGCTTGATGACAATGCCGGCTCTATTATCTTCTGATTGGAGTCTTTGTCTTAGTTTCTAACCTTGCAACATTACAAACAAACAGAAAATTCCATGAAGATGATCTTGGCCTCTACCCAGCATTTTTGGAACTTTCCGTATCAAGTGTCCTCCAGAGAAAGCCATTTGGGATAACAGGGAAATGGGAAAGGAGCAGAATGATATCATTAAAAATGTGATCAGCCTTGTTGCATTTTTAAAGGGCTGTGAAGAACTGCTCAGGGGAAATGCCAGTTTGTCCGAGTGTCTCTTCATGTTTACAGCTTTACTACGTCAGCCAGCTCTGCCTTGTTCCTCCTGGCACTTTCTGTTCTGGAGGGTGAATTGGAGCTGTGCAGAACTGGGGTTCTGAAAACACTATGCTGTGGCCATGAAAACTGGATTCTTAGAGGTCCCAGAGCAACTCAGAATAGCCTAAATGACAGTCATCGTCTAAGACCCAGGGAGGCCAAATCAACTGGGCTCTTAATTTACCCAGGGCCACGGTGCACACGAACTGTTTCCAAATGCTAGCTCATGCACCTGCTGCCTCAGAATCACCACAGATGCATTGTTTAAAAACAAATTTCTGGGCCCCAACTCATCAAAGCCATGGACTCAGCCTCTCTGGAATCTATAATAAGCTCCCTAGGTGACTCGGAAGCATCATCAGGACTGGGAACTCTACCAAGGCAACAGTGTAGATAAACATTACTGCATTTAGAAAGCAGGAAGCTCAGCTCTTGCAGACTCTATATATGGGACACACCAAATGTTCTGAGCTCTACCAGGCTGATGCTCAAGCATGGAAAAGACTTAGTGTTCTCTGGCTTCCCAAGGTTCAAATGTGAAGAAGCTCTGTCTTATCCCAGTTTCTTGCCAGTCAGATTTCTGAATGGAGCCCCACATAGGACTCTGAAATGGTGGTGTCCAGAGAAACATGCAGTAGGGTGATGCTGACTGGAGGACCAGTCTAAATCTCCCCCTTCTGCCTTATAGACATAGACACAGTCCTCAGGGTGAGCAATCAATGATAGGTGGGAGGTTAGATTAGACACTGGGATCGGTCCCACTGGCAAGGAAGCTGGCCTGAAGAGGGATGCTACACCCAAGGCTGGGCCACGGTGCCCAGGCAGGCAGGGATTGCTCCGATGAGGTGGCCCTGCCCAAGGAAGAACAGCTGCTTTCTCAAGGAAGTTGTGCAGACTTAGGTCATTGGATGGTAGGGTAGGGAAAAGTGGTAGGGAAAAGGGAGGTAGGGAGACTCAGGGAGAAAGTCCAGGGTCAATTTTGGGAGCTCTGCTTTCCCTGGGGGAAACTAGGTCTCCTCACCCAATCAAAGTCAGGTAGGGCTCAGGTAGAGCTCAGGTGGGCCTGTGTCCAGAGTGTAGATGGAAGCTATTTCCTGGAGGTGGGTGGTCAGGGGTGTCCACCCTCTCCTAGACCTAACTTGCTCCTTCATATAGGGAAGACAAATTTTCCTACTTCTATGTAAATGCACTGAAGGTTTAATTTCCAAGTTCCAACCGGGGTGCTAGAGAAGCAGGCGATAACAATTTGCTATTTCCGGATGTAGCTGTGCAAATAAATCCTCTTTTAAAAGTCAAAAGCAGTTTCTCAAAGTCCTAATAGTGCTTTGCACATGATTGTCAATAAATATGTGGTAGACTCATGACAATAAATCAATTATCACGCTGAAAGTAAGAGATATCTAGATATAAAAAGATAGCCTCTCCTATGATGCGTGGGCATGGTAACGTTCCTGTATTTTCTAGAGTCCTGAATCAACACTACACTATTTGCCCACAATGACTTGCAATAATCCTTGGTGCTTTCAAAGTATGCCACTTCTGTGAAGGGATAGGTGAATAAAAGATTCACATGAAAATGTCTTCACGGATTAAGAAATTTCAGATAAACACTTCAGAGAGAACAAGAGAACGCTGCTCTGAACCCTCTTTCTCTAAGTACCAGTCTACGGTTAAATTCAACTTTATCCTGCAGCTCCTGACAGTTGGTACTTGGGGCTAGATGAACCCGGGCTCCCACACCGACACCTGAGCAGACTGACGACAGGTTTTTGTCTTACTGAGTTGGGAATGGATGGGAACAGGATTTGGGGAGATGTGGAAGTGGGGAGAGGACAGAAAAGATAAGGGCAGCTTAGAGGGAGGAGAGATCCTCTATATGGGGAGAGAGAGGGATTTAGTAACTGCCATAGGGAACGGGGCTTTGAAGCGTTGGGGAGGTGGGAGGAAGAAGGGGGCGTAGGGACACAGAGGCAGGAAGAGATTTTAAGGAAGTTTTGGGTGTGATATAATTGCCTTCTCTGCCTCCATACAAAACATCCAATAATATCCCCACCATTCGTTAGCACCCTCAGAGTTGAATTTGTGTTTTCACTGTGAGACCCAGAGACGTGTTTTCCACGTGAGAGCTCCAGGTAAACACAGAGCAAGGAAATAATTGGCCCAAGACATCTAGTTACATTCAGAATATATTGGACAGTACTATATGCTTATACTTTTATTTTTAAAAATTACTATAAAAACCAAATAAAGAAAATAGACACTAATATAATGAACACCCCTTTATCCATCATCTAGGTGGAATAATGGCTGATATATCCCCATATTTGCTTTCTTTTATTTGCTGAGTTGTAAAAAATTTTAATTGTGTTTTTGAAAACTGTAAAATGCACCATCTTAGCCATTTTTAAGTGTACAGCTGAGTAGTGTCATGTATATTCACATTGTTGTGCAATAGATCTCCAGAAAGTTTTTATCTTTCAAAACTAAAACTCCATACTCATTGAACAACTTCCTTTTCTCCCCTCCCCACAGTCCCTGGCAACCACCATTCTACTTTCTCTTTCTGAATTTGACTACTCTGGATAGTGGAATCATGTTGTATTTGACTTTTTGTGTCTGGCTTATTTCACTTAGCGCGATGTCCTCAAGGTTCATCCATGTTGTAGCAAGATTTTGTTCCTTATTAAGGCTCAATAATATTCCATAGCATGCATATCCCACATTTTGTTTATCTACACATCTGTTGATGGACATTTGGGTTGTTTCTACCTCTGGCTATTGTGAATAATGCTGCTATGAAGATGGGTTTGCAAATATCTCCTTGAGTCCCTATTTTCAGTTTTTTTGGATATATACCCAGAAGTGGGGTTGCTGGATCATATGGTAATTTATTTTTAGTTTTTTGAGGAATCTTTATACTATTTTCCATAGCAGCTGCACTAGTTTACATTCCCACCAACAGTACACAAAGATTCCAATTTCTTTACATCCTCATCAACGCTTATTTACTTTTGTTTTGGTTTGTTTTTTCCTTATTATTTTGTATTATTTAGTTCAAGTTTTTTTTTTTT
>NW_012147412.1:1802683-1834244 GCF_000956105.1 Propithecus coquereli | reverse complement strand
TTTTGTTTAGCAGACAGTCAACCTGGCTGGGTTCAAGTCATATGTTCCAACCGCACTTGTGTATGTGTGGCTCCAATGTCAGTTCCTTTTCAAAAGCCTTGGCAGTGCTATTCAGATCTGCCCTCACATGCACACCACCCAAAGGCCAGTCTGGATGAAGCAGTGAACTCATCCCATAGTTCAGTTTGGGTATTCTGTTTAGGGACAGATCCACGCATGTGCAGCTTGTGGGTGAGGTCAGGAATCCAGAAACAACTTCCTCAAATTCCTCCTTCTCTGTGATCTCCCAGTACTTTTCAGCTCCCTGGGGTTCCACTTTTTGCTCCTTCAGTCAAAAGCTGGGGCTTTGTTTACCCTACTCTGCTGCCCACTGCCATGAGTGCACCTGCATCTGGGGCCAAGCGGAGGGAGGACAGAGAAAGAGAAATGCAACAGGGGTGTACCCGCCATCTTGGGACCAAAGCTTCTCCAACCAGAGAGGGAGGCTCCCCTTCCTCTGAGTTTCAGGTGCCCGTGGGCCCTACTGCTGCCATTGCCACAATCACCTCAGGACTGTCTGGGGACGGGGGAATAACAGAATGGAGGAGAAAAAGAAAAAGAAAAATGGATCATTGCCCCCACTTTCCCTAAGTGTTAGGAATCCCCCTTTCTGCCCTACCCAGCCCAAAGTAGTGGATTTCTCCTGGAACTCTCTCTGCCTGTGTCTGGTTTTCACTTCCAATTTTCAGGCTACCTTGAGTCCAAGCCGGGAAATATCAAGAGGAAAAGGAGGGGTGGCAACTCACTGCTGGTTCTGGGGTACTTCAAATTGTGGTCTTCTTTCCCAAGGCACCTGCTATCATTTACTTTTCAGAGTCCTCAAATAGCTACCCCATGCATTCTTTTCTATGTTTATTGTAGCATTCAGTGAGGGGGGAAGGGTGGCGTCTGCTCATTCCATCCTCTATGCTTCTATTTTGCTTTGCAACGATTCCATGCCCCCCCCCAACAAACAGACTGTAAACTGATGTAGGGGCAGAAGGGGGTGATCCCTTTGCTCCCCATCATAAAATGTCATGGCCAGCACTCCTATAACAAAAAGCTAATTAACAAAAGAAAAGCATAACACGTTTATCACATGCACATATATGAGTGGGAGTCATACAAAATATGAACTCAAAGGAGGGCTAGATGGCTGAGTTTAAATGCAGGTGAAGTTCCCCAGGTCATCTCTCTGACCTGCCCTCAGAAGAATAGATGAAAAGTCTGTCTGGCCCTGGTGAGGACTCCCAGTCTCTTTTCTTCTCTGGCAGTTGATCTTTCCTGGTTATTTGATGAGATTCCTAGGGAGGGGGTCTTAAAACAATTTCATTTCTTGTAGAAAGAAGCTTTCTTAGATAAGGAAGTGCCAGAGAGAGAGACAGAAAGAGAGAGAGACAGAGTCTCTCCCTGCACTTGATGAGGGTGGGTGTGGGGAGGGAGTGCAGGTGTGTGTGCGTGTGTGCGTGTGTGTGTGTGTCTGTGTGTGAGTGCGTGTGAGAGAGAGACACAGAGAGAAAGAGGCGGTTAAAGGGACTTTGATTCTGAGGCAGCTTCTAGACTGTCATGTCAAAGTGTTAACACCAGTCTTTGTGGTATTGGTTTCTGAGCCCCAACACTAATGAACTAGGTTTTTTAACTCTCACTTTGTTTCATTCTGAGACAAATCCAAAAAAGCAAATATCGTTAAGGGAGAAGTTTATCGCTCAAGGGAAGTAAAATGTGTTTGGTTTCTTGGCTTTTCACATTACTTTGCTTCCTCTTTAAGATCATGGGCAAAAGAAATCAAAGATAGAGGCTGGTTACTGTGCACTATACGTTACCTGCTAAGAAAAATGTCTGTGATGCCTTAAGGTGCTCAGAACATAAAATTAGCATGGCTTCTTAATCTCTGGGCTGTGGCTCCGGCAAAAAAGGTCGCTGTCCATACACAGTGGTCTCCCACATACGCCCTGGGATTGAACTGCAAATTGCAGAAAAACCCTAACAATCTTGCTTTCTCAATGCTTTATGAAAACATGCAGTGAACTGCCAAGACTAGGATGTTCTTCATCAAGGACTTCCGAGGAGATAAGGTTTAATTTGCTGTTTTCTTGCCCTCGTTGGGGCGCATGAATTCCAGGGAGTGATATATGTTTTCTGTAAAGTCAGCAAGCCACCGTTGAACAGAATTTCTGCAGATATTGTCAGTGGGAACATAATTTGGGTCAATGAATCATAAATTCTATTTTGGTAATTTGCCGAAGACAACACTGAGAACATAGCTATCCCAATGGGGACAACTGGAAAAAGACACACATAACTAAACAGGATGGCAGTCAGGCAGGGGGGAAGAAGTGAGACATTCTGCCCAGCAGATTGCAGACTTCTCTTCAACTGATTAGTCACCAGGCAGGTTGGATTTTTTTTTTTCCCCTTCCAAGTCCTGGGAGTGACTGCAAAGCAGTGAATGCAAGCTGCACAGTCACAAACAAACAGAAACGTGACACTTGAGTCAGGTCCCCTAAGATGCTCAGATGACTACCTCTGTTCAGTTTAACAACCCATAAACAATCCAAACTTGTCCGTTGGAACAAACCCCCAGACCTTAAATGCAGCAGCTTTGTGCTGCTCACATTGGCCCAGTTTCTGCAGGTTTCAGAGAGTAGCCAGTTCATCCACTGGCTTTAGCTTTCCTTCCTTTTGGTTCTTGAAATGCAGGTGAAGCCATTGGTGGAGGGAGGTGGGAGGAGGAACAGTGAAAGTGAATGCAGATGAGGGTGATTTGTTCATTGGATGTGGCCTTTCACCAACACAATTTTATCTGACTTTATAAATGAAGATATTGGGGATAAACAACAGTAACAAATAACCCCAAATCATCGTTATTCATTTCAGGAATTAACACCAGGACCTTCAACTCAGGCGCCCTTCTGTTTAGCTCATCAGGATCCCAGGGAAGAGCATTTTACCTGAGGGTTTACTCAAAACCAAGGTCAGACAATCCTGTATTTACCCTCCATCACCATCCTGCCACAGTCCTCCAGAGCTTTGCGCAAGTGAGAACAGCTGTCCTTTGTTTCAGAGAAGGACGAGCAAGAAAACTGAAGTTTAATTGCAGTAGGTGGGATTTGGATTAAATGTGAGAAAACATTGCTGGACTCCAAGTATCGTGAGACGAAGGAATGAGTTACAGGGAGAGTGGCAAAGTCTTTTTGCTACGGTTTTAGAGATGGCTCTCTTTCTGGAATGTCCGAAAACAGTCCTTCGAGTTGGACCAATTACCAGAACGCAGCCCTTGGAGCTACCATTTCTATACTGATTCTTCTGGCTAATAAAGGGGGTTCCACTTCACATCCTCAGGGCGGGTCTCTCCACCACGACTTCTGAGGCAGACAGTTTTTGTATCAGCTAGAGAGTTTCTGCTCTCATGAGACACCAGTCCACAGGGATTCTCTGTTTCACGTGGAAAAGGGAAAGAGAAACAACCTTCTTTCAAAATGAGCAATTACCTACCCCTTGTAGGAAAAAAAGCTGTTTAAATTTCTCCAGGGGAACAGAAAACCACTTCACAAAGTTTAGAAGACATTCTTAGCACTGGGCCAGCAGCAAAATCCTGAAGCTGAGTTCTCAGAATCACTGAGGACTTTGGGCCCCATTCTGGTCCGATGAAGTCATAAAGTCTGGGTTGCAGGGCCCAGGCATTGGCGTTTTTTTTAAAGTTTCCCAGGTGATTCGAAAATACTTCCAGGATTGAGAAGTCCCATCCAAGTATAGCTGATATGCTCTATCCTCTCTGGGATCTTTTTAGTAGTTCCGTTTGGCTAGATCAAGGGAAGCAAAGTACAAAATGTCTGCTTACACGAGCTGTGCCAGCCTACTGCCATTCGATTGCTGGGTTGGAGGATTAGGGCCCCAGCTGTAATATTATGAAAGCGAGTGGCCGGCTGGCTGGCTGGGAGCCTGAAGAGATCACTGAAATGGCCTCGCTTCAAGAGCCCAGGGAAGGCAGAACCCGGGCCCCTTAGGCCTATGTCTCGAGGGCTCCCTGCAGAGAAGGGGAGCTGTGATTCCATTGCTCCAGTGAGAGTCTCCAAGCTGCTGATCCATCTCCAGCCCTCACAGTGCAGAATGTGCAGAAATTCCAAAACACAACGGAACAACTGTGTGTGGTACAAAGATAACCACACGGTCATGTGTGGAGGCCTCGTGGCTAAGGATGTAAGGCCAACAAAGCACTGGGCTAAGAATTAGAAATCTGGACTTGAACCACCCTAGGTTCGCATCCTACCACTTACTAGCTACACGCCCTTAGGCATCTTACTTAATGCCTTTTGGTTTCAGTGTCTTTTTTTTTTTTTTTTATTCCAGGGTTTTCTGAGGGTACGAACATTACAGTTACACTTTATGTCTTTGCCTCACCCAAATGCAGGTTAAAGGCATGCCCTTTCCTCCCTTTAGTGCTCCCCATGTCCTTTAGTTGTAGATTTGCCCTCCCATCCCCCTAATCCCTAGAGAGTATTTCTGCCATGTGATCAACCTAGTGTTGATCAGTTAGTACCAATTTGATGGCGAGTACAAATGGATCCCGTTCTTCTGCTCTTTTGGTGCCTCACTTTGGATAATGGGCTTAAGTTTAATCCAGGAAAGTATAAGAGGTGCTAGATCACTGTCGTTTCTTATAATTGAGTAATATTCCATTGTAAACATATACCAAATTTTGATAATCCACTCATGGATTGACGGGCACTTGGGTTGTTTCCACGTCCTTGCAATAGTGAATTGTGCTGCCATAAACATTCGGGTGCAGATTTCAGCGTCTTTATCTGTAAAATGAGGGTAATAATAGTAACTACCTCATTTAGTTGTGATGATTCAGTGATATAATGCAGGTGACACCTAATAAAATGCATTCAGTACGTGGCGCCTGTGTTTGTTTTGTTGGAACAGGTGCTGCAATGGAGTCTATGATGATGGATGGGAGCAGGGAGGAGGGTTTCCTCATCACCAGGGCAGTGGCATTGGGAATAGAGGAAGAGGAGGGAGAGGAGTTTGCCAGGATACCAGGCTGGTGCTGACAGGCTTCTCTCAAAGTCAAGGTGCCCGGTTGCTGGTCCTTCGCAGCCCCCATGCTTGGTAGGGAGGGAGGGCGCCTCTCAACCCCACGCTGTGCAGCCCCTGGTCTGCTTAACTTTTACCGCAAGTGACGTTGTCACCTTGGTCTCTCTCTGTCCTCTTCATCGTCCCTGAAGATTCTGAGTAAGAAAGTCTGGAGTAGAGCCAATGAATCTGGGTTTTCTTGAGAGTTCCCAGGATGACTTAGCAGGTTTGAGAACCACGGTGCTATCTGCTCAGCACAATTGGAAGGGGCTGAAAGCGTCTCTTCCTGAGCTTGCTCCTGTCCTCTGTTTTACTGCCAGAGAGTGTCAGTCCTGCAGCTCCACTAAACAGACATTTGTTTCCGTTAACAAGCGGCCTTTTTTAAAATATACATGGGCCTTGGTGTGACATCATAGAGTCCTAGCACTTAAGACCCAATTCAACAAGTGTGCAGAGTTCTGAAGAGGGAGAAGGGCAGGAGGTGATTTGGGGACAGGGGTGATGTGGGAATGGCAGACCTGGGCGAGGACCGGGGAGAGGGAGCTCTTGGCAACATGAAGGAAGAGGCCATACAGAAGGCAGGCAAAGGGGAGTACACCAGGAGGGGAAGAAGGGCCCAGAATGAAAGGAGTGAGGATTCCAAAGACGAAGTGCTTTTTAAGCCGGTGAGACGCAGCCTTTAAACCGCCATGTCCAGAGCCCCCACTGGGTGACAGGCCCTGTGCCAAATATTTTAGCACCAATTTGATCTTCACAACAGTCAGGCAATAAAAAGGCGTTGCTATTCCTACCTTACAAACGAGGACACTGAGTGTCAAGTACCTTGTCCAACGAAGCAGACAGGTGACACTACATCCCTAAGCCTTACAGAGTAGGGGTGAGGTTGGGTGTGAGGGGCAAGAGCGGGCATGTTTGGAAAAAGTTCCGGCTGGAGATCGGGCCCCTGTCATCTGCAGTCCTTTGTTTTCCCAGACCCATCCCACACTGTAAACAGGTTCAGCCTATCTTGCTCCTAAGGATGGAAGGAGAGAAGTGACCACCTGTTCAGCACTGTGTTCAGAGATCGTCAGGGCAGGGAGCTGAGCAAGCACCATCCTCCCAACTCCCAACCAGCAGAGACAGAAAACCCACCTGGAGGATCTCTCTGGTTTTCGTGGCAAGACATTGCTCTTAAATCCCAGAACTCTTCATCGCACAGCCCCATCTGCCTCAGATCCTGTCTCAGTGTATCCCTCCTAGCGACTGGAGGCAGTTGGCACCAAGGTGAAGCCTATTAACTGTGCCTACCTAGTCCATATCCTTGGATTAGCTGCCCTTGATGGGACGCCCCGTCTCAGACCTTCACAGACGCAGCCGGACCCCTGAGATGGTGCCTTATCCCCGCCAGCCCTCCCCGCTGGAAGCTGGGCTCCGTACCACTGCAGTTTTCATAGATCAATCACATGTAGACTTAATGACATTGCTCTTTCAGGTTTCAATTCAGTGTTTCGTGGAACTTCCTGCTGCTGTCCCCTACCCACTGGATTTGATCTCTTGGGATACCAATCTTGCCCAGGTCAACCCCAGGCTGGTCAAGGTTCTAGAAATAGTATAGGCAGGGCTGTTGACTCTTGACAGACAATCCCAAATTATGTTCGGTTCCTCATTCATTCATTCACATATATTTATTGAGCTCTTTCTTATGCCTATAGTGCTTGACCGGCAGTCAGCTAGGATCTGGGACTATCATGAATACAACAGAGCCACATCCATGCACTTACAGTATACACTGCTAGAGCGGATGGCAGGGATACCTTGCCTCAGGCATCAGAAGGGTATTCAAGCTGGGACCTAAAGGATGGGTTAGCCAGACAGAGATGGGGAGAAAGAAGATTCCAGGCATAGAGAAGAGTATGTGTGATGACTGAACGTAAGGTGAGGGGTGGCCTGCGGAAGAAATTAGGAGAGGTTTAGTAGGGCCAGAGTGTTGAACATGCGTAGTATATTACTTTCATTAACACATGCATCCCATTATGGTGTGAGTGTCTAGCTGTCTCTCTTTCCTCACCAGCCCAAGAGCTCTGTGAGGGCCATGTCTCTGTCTTTTTATCTTTACACTCTCAGAGGCCAGCCCAGGAACTAGTATACAGTAAGTGCTCAATAAATGCTTGCTGCACTGAACTATGTGGATCCAGTGACCCTGGCCTAGTCCTTGTCTGGTGCTTGTCTTTTCTCATTGCTCTTGTTCTCAGCTCATGTACCTGAGCGTGCCTGAGTTATAGCAGTGCTCTTGCTGCGTGAGAAGGCAGCAGGATCTGAGACTCATGTACCTCCACAAAGCAGCGAGAACGCCTATGAGTATGTTGACACACCAATACTTCAGATATTTGTAGCTTGAAAGTTTATTAGTGCAAAACTCTTAAGACAAGATGGGAGTGTCTCAGCATTAAAACCCACTCTCTTTCCTTCCTTGTCAAAAAGAATTTTATAGGCCACCGGTTTTTAAGGTCCTGTTTCCCACAAGTGTAATTCACTATCTGTTTTCTCCTAGAAAGGCCTGGTATTTTCAGATGAATCATATTTATTGTTGTTAAGAAAACCACGTGCTTACTAACTAACTTGTAAGAGTCTGTTTTCCTCTAGGGTTCTCCTTGGCTTTCGGTGACCCTAAGGAAATCTAGAGAAAGGCTGTGTTAGGTCCACCCACCTGCCCACACTCCTGTGTCAGTGAGGGCCAGATGGCGTCTTAGCTCCCGTTATTACACCTTTGCTTGACTCCCCACTCTGGGGGATCCCCCGTAACTGGGGAATCCCCTGTCTTCAGTAGCCACCAGGACACGCTCAGCACCTCACTCTGCCCCTCACCCTCCTGCCAGCCTTTCAGGAGAGACAGTCAGGGCAGGTCTGGTCGTAGCAGCTCAGGCTTCTTGGCCTGGCGCCCAACATAATCTTTCCTCTTCTCACTTCTCTCACCGGGTCCCCTTCACCTCAGTCAAATAAACTGCTTATTTCCCCACACGCTTGCAGCTGGAATCCATAACCCTCCTAACTACCATCTGCCATCCTCAGCTTCCTCATCAGTGCACACAAAGGAAACCCAGCCTACTACCATTACTACTGTTACTACTGCTACTACCACCACGACCATCGGCTGATATTTCCTTAGCATTCACCAATATGAACCCATTTGGTCTCGATAACAATCTTCTGAGGTAGGTACATTATTCTTACTTTATGGATGAGGAAACTGAGGCAGTCTGGTTCCAAGTTTCACGCTCTTACAGCCACGTTATGCCACTTTTCTCGTGAATGCTCATTGTAGTGTAGTGGGAAGAAAGTGGCCCCCAAGGGGCTGGAAATGTCCTGGCTTTGGCACTTATTAATTGAGTGATCTTGAATAGGTTGCTCAACTTCTCTGTCTCAGTTTCATTATCTGTAAAACAGATATGATTCCTAGCACAGAGTGATGAGCAAATAGGAAGGAAGACAAAGGATCTCGTATGTCTGACTCTTAAGTTGGCCATGGAAATTCATCCCTAAGTATCTAGTTTCTGCTTCTTTCTTCTGGACGTTATCTTGGCTCCAAAAGCCTGAAGGTCCCTGGAAACCTAAGTCTCCAATCTTCAAAGGCCATGGGTCTGAAAGCTCCTGAGAGTCTCCGGAGGACGACCGAAGCCTCAGAACTGCTGCTGTTCCAAAGTTCCCAAGCTAGTCCAAGGTTTTGAAGAAGCAGGTGCCAAGATGGGGTTAAGCATGCAAGAATTTTATTATATTAAGGGAAACGTCTGGCTAGAAAATGGAGAGGGAGTTAGGAAGGACTAGAGAGCTGGCAGGTCATGACACAAGTCTGACTAGAGGTGGAAGGTTGAGGGGAGCATCCTAGATGCCCATGCAGTCCAAGGAAGCTTTGGAAAGGCTGTCAGGGAGTCCTTGAGCCAACATTGCCGGAGGACTATCTGTGTCTCCCAGGAAGGGTCTATCTCATTATCTGTCTCCCCTCCTTAGTCATTAGCTGGGAGCAGCTCGTGGGAGGCTTGTCCTTTCTGCGTCACTGGATTACAGAACAGAGCAGCTGGGGCCCTGGGCAGCTGTTCTCTGTGTCCCTCTATATCTGAGTGAGAGGAGATAGAAAGAAAAGAATCTATCTCCTTATCCTACTGCTCTTCTACCAGCTAGGAAGATTCTTTAAAATAAAACATTGCGGATTATTTGGCTTTATCTTTGAGTGATTCTATCTTTAACATTACAACACTCCGTATTCATAGTCTCAGAATTCTAAAATCTCTGGGCCAGCGTCAGATATTTGAATTTCCTCTGTAATATCTCTGTGAAGGGGAGTCCATGGTAAGACCAAGAGTCAGTTGGGTTTGCTCTTGCTGGGGATGAAGAGTTGGGGTCACTGATGCTCTGGACAAGTGGCCTTGGTTCTGCCCTTGCCTGTGAGCCTGTTTCCTTCCTCCCTCTTCTCTGAGGCCTGATCATGCACTGTCTGCATCATTGTCTGCTAGTGATACCCAACTTAACTGTGCAATAGAATTCCCCAAGGAGCCTTTTAATAATACACACCCACAGACCTATTTAATCAGCATCTCTGAGGGTGCGACACAGAAGCTTCCATCTTCAATGAGCTCCTCAGATGGTTCTCATGGTTGGCCAAGTGTGGAAATGGTGATGAGGACCACAGAAGCCTCTGTTAAGGAAAATGGTGCAGATGAGAGAAAGGGATTTGCCAGCTGCACATGGATCCCAAACCGTATTCGGTTCCTTACCTGGGAACTGCCCTACATCTATCTTAGCACCACCCACTTCACACCCCACTGTGCGCCTCTCCCAACTCACCCCGTTTGTGTATCATACCGCCTGGCACATGGTTACGGAGCTGGATGGTTCCCTCTGCACAGACCTTGACGTCCTCAAAGGGAGGCAGCCCAGAAAAACATGTCTGTCTTTCATGTTTTCAGAGGAACCTTACTAAAAGTCTGTGTGTTCTGAAAACTCGTTACTCCCCTTAGTAGATGAGCGCCATCTCGATCATTATGTCAGTGGAACGTATAATAAAACCCAGACACTCACTAGAATCTGACACAAAAATGCATCTTTGGCTAGGCATAGTGGCTCATACCTGTAAACCTAGCACTCTGGGAGGCCAAGATGGGAGGATCACTCGAGCTCAGGAGTTCAAGACCAGCCTGAGCAAGAGCAAGAGCAAGACTCCATCTCTACAAAAAATAGAAAAATTAGCAGAGCATTGTGGTACATGCCTGTAGTCCCAGCTACTAGGGAGGCTGAGGCAGGAGGATCACTTGAGTCCTCCTGCAGTGGAGGTTTGAGGTTGCAGTGAGCTACAATGACACCACTGCACTCTACCCAGGGTGACCGAGTGAGACTCTGTCTCAAAAAAAAAAAAAAAGTTCATCTTTAAGATGCACAATCAGCTATCCCTCTAACACACCCTCCACACCCTCCTGTGGTGATACCTCTCTGTGACACGTGCCTGGAAAACTGAACTCAGTTCCCTGAGAGCTGGTGGGTCCCTGCCAGTTCCGCAGAACTGTTCTTGGGATCAGATGGCCAAGCATGCCCCTGAAGGTGATTCCCATGGGAGGGTAGGACTGGGTTTGTGACCAACCGTTCTGCCATCCTGTTTGTCCAAGTTCCTGGCAGTAGCGCCTGGAAAGTGCTCAAAAATGTTCATTGAACAAAGAGTAGTTGTTCTTTGTATTTGGCTGTGGCCTCTGCTAATGTATTGAGCCTGCTCAGTGAGTGCCAATACCTACTTGGTATTGCAAATAAAGAAAAGAGTAATATGAAAAATACACTATTTGCCAGTCATGGTGCTCGGTGCTTTTCCTGAATTATCTCACTTAATCCCTGCAACAGCTCTATGAGAAAGACACTGTGATTGACATTTCATGGACGAGGAAGCCCAGGTTTAGAGAGGTAACGGTCTCATTCAGTATGAAAGCTGAAAAGTGGGAGAGCCCGACCCAGCTGTCAAGATCAGCAAGTGGCAAAGGCTTTTCCTTTTCTCCCTCCCTCCAGACAGGAGGCTGTTTCAATCTGGATAGTCTCACTCACTGGGAATTTCTCCAGGGCCATCTCTTGGGAGCCCTCCTTTCCCAACCCCCTTCACAATCACTGTAGGTCCCACTTGGTGTCCTCCCCAACATGTCACCCCTGGACTCTCAGCCCTGTGTCCTCATCCACTGCCCTCCTGACCGTCTAGTTCCTCTCCTTCCTTCTTGGGGTCCCTGGTGCCCCTGTCGTCCCCCAACCTGGTGGTCCCCAGGAGGTGTTGGCCAAGGGACCTCGGGGGTGACTAGAGCCTGGCTCACTTCACTGCTTTATTTTCCTCCTGGTTTTCTCCAGTGCCACAGCCACCATCCGTGAGTAACCAAGAAGGGAAAAGGACCATATTCTTAGTGAGTTTAACTTTTTATTAATTCTCAATCTAGTGACCTTGCGAAGTTAGTTTCTTATAATGCCTCCCTGTCCCAACTATTTCATTTGCTTGCATTTGCTGTAGTATAAAACACTCTTTCCTTCCCCGCCTCCTCTAACTTTGCACAGTTCCTTCAGAACCTACAGGGCCAGTGAATAATATGATATACTGTTCATCTCAAAATTGACTCTCTCCGCTGCACCCAGTTGGTGTCCCTGACTGGACTGGTGCACTCTGATACTCCCCTGGCAGGGCTAGTCTCCTGTGGTCTGCTTAAGGACAGATTCTGTCCCATTTACTCTTTTTCGAGAGAGTGTCAGACTGACCAGAAAGCCAACCGCCTCCCTAGATCAATCTTTGGGTGTTGACACCCAAAAATGTAAAGAGAGGCAACGTCACACATGGCGGTGAGGCCTGACCTACAAGATTCCAACTGGGCTGATTAGGCTGAAATCAGAGGCTGAGGACTCAGCCCTAACTGTGCTTGAGGAACGACAATGATACGCCAAGAGGAGTCAATAGTTGTCAACAGGTTTTAGAAAATAGAATTATATGTCTGGACAGGGGAAGATGACATATTGGTGCACTCAAGGCGCTGACGTTGTTTGTTGCTGCTCTGCCTTTGATATGTGACCAGTCAGTCATTCAGTCATGTAGTAAATATTTAGTAGGTGTCTTCTAAGTGCCTGCGGCCATCAGCATGAAGAAGACATATGGGGTCCTGGTCTTCATGGAGCCAATAGTCAGTGAATGCCGACTATCTCTGTGCCATTCTTGCCTACTGAGAATGATGTTGAATGAGAAAAAGCCAAATAAGTGACTGTTTATAAAATGTTTGAGTATCTATGAGTGTGAGGATATAGGAAAACAAACTCAGTTTATTCTACTGTATTCTCATAACACAAAACACTTCTGACACCAGATGTATGGGGGTTTTTCCTCCACACACCAAACAAGCAATCATGTCTGCAGCTGACACCAGCTGGGTGGCCTGTAATTCCATTCAGTTCTGACACTATCTGCCTAGAGATAGCATCGCATCCCACAGGTTGAGGGCTCAGCTGCACAAGACTAAAACCACTTCAGACACCAATCACAAGTAATAGGCTGTCACCTAGACTTCTGACTCATGGGCTATAAATTGGGGTTCTCACTATCTCCTTCTCAGGGCAGCTCACAGAACTTTACTTACATTTACTGGTTTATTATAAAAGACATTACAAAGGAAACAGAGGAAGAGATGGAGGAAATGCATAGGACAAGGCGTGTAGGAAGAGCATGGAGCTTCCACGCCCTCCCTGGAGGCGCCACTCTCCAGAATTCCCCATGTGTTCAGCTATCCAGAGCTCTCTGAACCCTGCTCTTTTGTGTTTTCATGGAGGCTTCATTACATAGGCATGATTTATTAAATTATTGACCACTGGCGATCAATTTAACCTTCAGCCCCTCTCCCCTCCCCAGAGGCTGGGCGATGGGACTGAAAGCCCCAACCCTTTAATCACGCCTTGGTCTTTCCTGTGACCAGTCTCCATCCTGAAGACACTTAGGGGCTGCCAGCCCTCGGTCAACTCATTAGCATACAAAAAACATCACTTTGGAGAGTCTGCAGATTTTAGGAGTTGTATGCCAGGAAACAAGGATGAAGACCAAATGTATATTTCACAATGTCACAGGGACATAAACTCTAATTTCACTTCATCAGTTATCCCCTCCAGTGCCCTCCAGTTTGGGACAGCACAGCGGCAAGACAGAGCTAGGGATGGGAAAGGAGAGGGAAAAGCAGGTAACTAGGGGGCCTGCTTGTCCCAGACGTGTTTATTTATGTGAGTGTCGACATCAGCTCTTGGAGCCATGCCATCCTTAGGGTACACTCATTAGCTGGCTTGTATTTCTTCATTTGTTCAGTTATTCATTTATCAAACGTTTACTGTGTGCCTGCTATATACCAGGCCCTGAGCTAAGTACTGTGAGCTCAAAGTCAAGTAAGACATGAAAACCTCGACCCCAAATAAGTGTTTAGTCCAGTGGTTGAGACTGTCATGTAAATAAGCTACTGTGTATACTATAATAAAAGTATGTATAGGATATAGTGGGGCACAGAAGAGAGATCAGCCAACTCTACCTGAAGAAGTCAGCATCTCTTGAGCTGAGTTATGAAGCATGGGTCTGAGTTCACCGGCAGGCAAGAAGCAATGACAGGAGGAAAGCATGTGTGAGCAGCAAGGCAAGGTAAAGAAATGACAAGAATGTGTGCAAAGCTGGCATGTAGAGTGTGAGGTGGTGACAGTGTGTAGGGGCATAAAAAGGGCAAGAGGGGTAATGATTAAAAGTGAGAATGGGGCCCAGGTGTGGTGGCTCATGCCTGTAATCCCAGCAATTTGGGAGGCCAAGGCAGGAGGATCGCTTGAGCAGAGCATGATTTGTGGAGCAGTTCACATGTTGTGTGTAGGATGCTTGTGTAGCTCATGTACCTTACAGTTTCTGTGCAAAGGCTACTGGTGATTGCTAGAGCTTTAAAGGACTTGTTGGAGCACTGAGGATGAGGAGGGCCCCTTGAGGTTCAGGTTGCCTGTCCGGTGAGGATTGCCCTAGAGAAGGCTGTGTAGAGGCAGTGGTTTCTGGAGAGCAGCTTCCTTGCCAGGCTTGTTGGCAAAGAATACAAGGATGGTGGCGGCTCCCTCGGGTTTGGGGAAAGGCGGGTTGGCAGGGCTATGGGAGGCTCCCAGCTGCTAAAACTCTCTCAGCTGGCTTCATGGACCCAGAGAGAGGCAGCGGGGGCTGCCAAGGACATGACATTTCTCAGGCTGAGTGGGAAGGGAGGCAGCATTCACAGCCCCACTGATTTATGTTTTGATGCTGGCCATTAGGCCTTATCTACGGATAGGTGAGAACAAGGCCCTCTGCTTTGGAATCACTCCCAGAGCTTTCCTGTCAATCTCCCCTGTCCTCCTGCAGACACATGAATAGAGGCAGAGCTCAGCCTCTTCTGGTGCTGCCCCTAATGGGGTCACAATCCCCCCCTTTCCTGACCCATCCTTATAACCAGAGCGGACCAGAGCTGAGATTGTGAGCACCCACAGCAGTCATGGGAAAAAAAATCACCCTCTTGCTCTTATTAGTGAACTCACTCATGACGCCAAACTTTTTGAACTCTGTGGGCATCTTTGGGGGAGGAAGCTCTTCCTGTTTGCAAGTGACCCTGATGCAGTGGGCGTGTGTGTGCACGCATGCGCGCAGAAGGCTTTGTACGGTCTTGGAAAGGTGTCCACGGTACACTGTTAGATGAAAATAGTAGATATAGTATGAACCTGGCATCGCAAAATACATTATGAATATGTATTTGTGTCTACGTAGTTAGATAAAGAGAAAGTCTAGAATATATGCTAAAATGTTAGCAGTAATTTTACTTGTATTATAAGATTAAGGGTGGTTTGTGTGTGTGTGTAGGTTTTGAATTTTGGCTTCTTTATTCTTATTTTCTGATTTTTCATATATTCAATTTATCATATAGTCAATGAATATATGATACCAATACTACTAGTAATAAAAAACATAAGGTGACAAGAGACTGAAATGACCTACTATCCTGATCCCTTTCAGCACAAAGCCTGAAAAACAGTCAGGATGGACCTACAGGAAATCAAGACTGTGAATCCAAAAGGATTCAGAGCACCTGCCTCTCAGCCCTACTTGGCTTCTTTTTACGTCTGTGTCTAACATGCAAGGAATTCTAAGTTTGTTGGCCCATCTTGAAGACCTGTTCACTGGGTCTGTCCACGCAGGGAACAAGAGAAGCTAAGGGTGACTAAGCTGACACGGGATTTGAGATGGGGGTGGAGGCAGTGTGGGCAACGTGAATAAAACACGAGAAGAACTTTCGCTGACTATATTGGGTAACTGGAATTTTTGCTGCTGAATGACCTGTGAACAATATTCCTAGGACTGGGCTGTGCCACTCAAGCAAAGCAAGCAGGACTCACTCCATTAAATTTTTTTTTAATTTAGAAAAACCCTTTCTATATTACCCCTCCACCACCCCAACCCCTATTTCAGGATCATAAACCCCACCACAAAATTTGAGTCGCTAAGTTTTTTGGAGTCTGACACAGTTGGAAGTGTGAAATGCAGCCATCTGGCAGGCCACAAAGCAAGTGGTTTTGAAATATTTATTGCCATGAAGCAATAGCTATGATTTTTAACCATGTATTGGAAGTTCTGAGCAGAAGCAATGCTTGGGCTCTGGTCAGACAGCCAGGAGCTCCTGACTGGGTTTTGTCGCCTGGAGGAAAGTAGGTAATAGGCCTAAAGGGAAAAATTAATGCCTTTCCTCTCCTCTTAGGCCCTTTCATGTTTTGTTTGTTTTGTTTTGTTTTTGCAGGAATGTTTGTTGAGAGAAGAGTGAGATGCTGAGATTAATAACCCAGGATACCCTCTGAGGCTCCATGAGCTTTAAAGCTGTTTTATAGAGCTGGGTAATTAAGAGAGGGGGAAAAGAGTCCATCTTAATCAGCAGCATGAGTTTAAATTTTGGGCTCCCTGGTAAAGTATCTGCAAGGGCCATTACCTTTCATTAATTACACAATAAACAACTCTTCAATGGAAAAGGGCCACTGGTTACAGGAGGCAGGACAGGGAAGGCAGTTAGGTGCCCTTTGGGTGATAGTCACATCCTGGAGCCAGGGAGACAAAGCCTCCCCTCTGCACCTTGCAGAGAAGCCCAGCTCTGAGAGGACCAGCTCCTTTTTCAGGGTGGGAGATGGAACCTCTAGTCCACACATCTGATGAAGTTGTTATGTGCTATTCCCCTATCTATTGTCAGAGAAAATGGGAGCAGCAAAGACTGAAAGAACAAAGACGGTTTTCCCTCAACACTTCCAGCGGAAGCAGTGACTATTGAATCACTTTTACATGGGAGATGTTCTTGGGACTTTTCCAGATTATTTCAAGAAGGCAGGCACTTTCTGAAAATGAGCATTCTGCTTTTGGGTTAATTTTTAAAGGCCATCTGTGATTGATTTACTAGAGTGCTAATAATATTTTGCTTTCCTCTGTTTTCTTTCCAAAGCATCCTAAACTTCTTCCCCAGTCCTACATACCCCGCTCAGCTGTAGAGAAGCCAAAGTCACAGACTGTAGGACTCCATGGTATTTATAGTTCTATGGGGAAGGCTGACTTATAGGCTGGTGGTTTTCCTCCTAATCCTAATGTTGGGGATGGGGAACATCTCTGTTAAAACAGAACTGTACCTGAGACTTGAGAATTTCTATTGTGGGGTTTCTCTACTACAGAAAATGAACTCATTGAAGAAAAGAGTGCCAGGGCTCCAGAGAGGCCAATAAGAGGTGCTGTGTCAAATGTGGCTGTAACGCTCACAGCTGCTGATGAGTGTTGAGCACTGTGCTGAGCACTTGTCATGCATTGTCTCATTTAATTCCTGACAGCTCTGTAAGGACCTGCTATTATGACCACATCACAGATGTGGAAACTGTGCTTTAGAAAGGTCAAGTAACTTGCCCATGTCTGAATGTCAATGTGGGGTCAGGATTTGAACCAAGATCGTTCTATACAGTCACTTGTGTTTTTTACACCCAACCCTGTATCCTCTAGAAGGGAGTAGGGACGAGGCGTTTGGCAATTAACCCATCCTCTTTAGAAAGTATCCTCTGAGTGAGAAGAACTGTTCAACCCAACTCCTTCCTCAACTCCACCTACAGGGCCTACACTTGGTGGTCTACATGGTCTTCACTCTTTTTGCACAGTGGCTTAGTGGTGTTAATAGAAGCCTATTTGCTTAAAGGACTGAAGGGTCTCATGCCAGAGAACTTATCCCAAAGGGAGAAAGCAGCCAAGAGAGGACCAATTCCAAGTACAGCATGCTGTCAGTCACTAGGATTTGTCTCCTAAGGCCATGTATGAGTCCTACAGGGAACCAGGAAAGAGCTGACTATCTGGTCTATTTACAGTTTTCTCTTGACATTACTACTGTGTCCTTATGGCTCATTAGAGAAGCTTATTGGAGCGTCTTGGTAGAAGACACCTGTAGGGTTGTTTGCCTTGCTAGCCCATTTCCTTGACACTGCCATTTACAGCCATGGGGCGACTCCTGGCAGCCCCGATCCAGTCTCGTGATGCGGTACACTCCTCTCCTCACCCCAGCCCGCTGAACCTATTGTTGCAGAGTTGGGCACTTGCCTGAAGCTCAGCCAATCAGAACCCTTCCTAAGAATTCAGAATTGGCCCTGAGACAAGGTTAATGGCTAGACCTATTACATATTAACATGAGAGCCCTTTCCACCAAGTAGATGGCTACGCCAAGAAAGCTGGTCTTGAGATAGAAAAATAAAAATAAATCCTTTTCAGAGAGAGGAACAGAGACAAAGATGGAGAGCAAATACAAATGGCTTTCCTGTGTCTTCTTCCAGCCCCCTTCCTCTGGCCCTTGGCTCTGCACACAGACGTTTTAAAAATAATAATAATAATAATAAATTTCTTTTTTTGTTAAGCCAGCTTGAGATAGTTTCTAAACTTGGAACGGAGAATTCTAACTTTTCTGTTTTATGAGTTAATACATCATATAATGTGTTTATTGAAGCCATGGTGGTAGGTCCATTTCCCCTGCAGATAAATTAATTTTGCTCAGTCCTGAAGCAACAGTTTATCTCTTTATCTATTTTCACAAGGTGGGGAAGGGGGTATGGATCAGCACCACTGGCAGATAAACAGCTTAAAAGCAAATGTACTTTTGATAGTGAACATCTATTATCTTGGAATATGGTTGATGGCGTATTATCTAATTGGGTTTTTTTGTCCCTTCTTCGTGCAGCCTACAACCTTGAGGATGCTAGGAGAACAAATCTTGTACACAAAAGCAGTTACTTTTCTTTATGTCCCTAGGAAGATGCGAGCCAGGAAGACTGAAAGTCTTTGCTGTTGTCACAAATCAAGCAGATAAACTGAGAAGCCTGCAAGGATCTTAGCAGCTGGCCATGGGAAAGGCAGTGAGCAGGACTGACAGTCAGGTGGCTCCGGGCATAAGTAACCCAGATGTAGGGTCAAAAGGACTAAAGTCTGCTGTAAAGTTTCAGGATAAAGCAGGGATGCAGTCTCCTTCCTTCAGGTCCCCTAGAGATAGCCAGGAGAGCAAGATGGCACCTGTATTCTAGAACTGCCATAACAGAGGACCACAAACTGGGTGGCTTCTAACAGCAGAAATGTATTGTCTTATAGTTCTGGAAGCTGGAAAGCCAAAATCAAGGTGTTGGCAGAGTCATGCTCCCTCTGAAACCTGCAGGGGAGAATCCTTCCTTGTCCTCTTAGATCCTGGTAGCCCCAGGAGCTCCGTGGTTTGCAGCTGCATAACTCTGGTCTCTGCCTTGGTCGTCACATGGTGTTCTCCCCCTGTGTCTTCACATCGTCTTCCATCTGGACATGTTTGTGTCCAAATTTCCCTCGTCTTGTAAGAACGCCAGTTGTATTGGATTAGGGGCCCGCTCCACTCCAATATGACTTCATCTTAACTAATTATATCTGCAATGACTCTATTTTCAAACAAGGTCACATTCAAAGATCCGAGGGTTAGCACTTCAGCATATCTTTTTGGGGTTGGGGGTATAATTCAAACCATAACAGCACCCATGGAGGTTTGGCAAATTTGAGCTTGACTTGAATCAATGAAAATGTCCCATGGGGTCTGATGCAGTGGGTGTGTTAAGGTACCTGACGAGCTCAGCAAATTTGGTCAATTAATTGGCTATTAGAAGACAATTTTCATGTAGAGCCAAGACTGCAAATTTTTATCTTAACAGAGGAAATAACCAGGCACGTGACCCTGGGAAAAAGTCTTGCTCAAAAGGAAGACGGGCAATTTAAAGAACAGCTTCTGGTCAGTTTCTTGGGCTGCCTCCAGGTCCAGCAATCATTAGCATGTAGGACATCCAAGAGTGAAAATTGAAAATTGTTCAAAACTCCATAAAACATACTGGAATCCATACCTATTCCAGTCAAAAATACCAAAAATGAATTATTATGGTTACTCTTATTCTTATTTATACCCTAAGATCAGTGTAAGGACACCTTACTTACTTCAAAATCAGACAAGTGGCCTCCATGTGGTGGGGAGGAGGAGATGGCAAAAGGCCTCTCTGTTGGATCCTAGTATATGGTTTGGTCCCAAGAGAATGAAGTGGGATCCGTTAGTAGAATTTCAATCAAAGGAGATAAGACTTGAGGCAGGTCTTCTATCCCAGCATGGGAACTGGAGTATGATTGGGAGATGGAGGCAGAAATCCCAGCAAATGGCTTATGGCTGGGATTAAGGCAAGGCTGATGCAAAGGAAGAGTCATAATTAGACGCTGGATTTATGGAAGCTTGATTGCTAGAATTCCCCATTTGCTTCTCCACTGAAAGGAGGAGGGATTATGTCCTTCACATTTCTATTCCCATCACATAATATAGGACATGTTTTAAACCAAAGGCTTTCTGAATATTTGCTGGATGAAGGAACACAAGTGTGCACAACTTGGTCAGGGTTAGCTCAGACACAGAGCAGGACCGAACCTATACAATTAGATCCTACAGTTGAGAGAGGCAGAGGTACAGGGACTGACATGTTCAGTCATAGAGTTTATGTTACCTATTCCTGGTACGAGGTGAGGAGGAAGAAAACATGAGGTGGAGAGAGGGAGGAAGGATGCTGGAAAGCATTATAACTCCTCCTGAGTTGGCTCTTGCTAATTACGTTTCATTATTAGGTTTGTAATGTATCAGTAGCTATTCCATATTCAAATGCAAGAATTCATTATCTTCTCAACTGGAAGATGAATTGGCATTATCCTTGCATTGTTTCTCTCCGTTCTTTAATTGGTTATATTAATTTCTTCTGTCTGGGCAATATACCAGAACCAATGCAGTATTATCATGAAGAAATCTTATTCCTATTAAAGTACCAGAAATACTCCTGGGATACTTAACACTCCATTGAGTGTCTGGACCCCTACTGTTACAGTTCACTAGTGCTAAAGGCAGAGAATTTGGGTGAGAAATCCTGATTTCTATTCGAATCATAAAATCAGAGCTTTGAAAGTAATAATAGAGAGTTTTTCAATTCAAAGTTACTCCCAGGAAAGGAGCTTCCATTGACTTTGCAGAAGTCCGATCATCTAGCCACTGCTAGAACACTTCCGGTGAGAGGTCATCTGTTTTCCAGGCAATCGGCTTTATTATTGGACAACGGCCTGAGATTCTGACTTACTAGATCTGGGATGAGACCCAAGAATCTGTGTTGTAACATCAATGATGTTGTGTTATCAAGTTATAACATTGTTTGACTGTGTTTTAGAATCACTGTTTCAAATTAGTGGTTTTCAAAATTATTTTAGCCAAGTAGCATATAGAAAGAGAACCAAATCTTACACGGAAGTAGGACCTTCAAGGAAGGGCAGAGACTAGGAGGGCCATTAGGCTGGAGCTCTGAATTCAAGGAATCCTCAAATGTAGGTTATTGTCCACTGATGAGGATGAGGTCTGATCATAAGTGTTAGTTCCAACTATAGCCTGCCAACTTCTAATAGCTAACTGTAAACATGGGAAAATAGACCTATGAGTAAAGTGTCTTTAAATCTAAAATTAGTCCAGGCATCACTGTGCTCTTGGAAGACCCTGTGGAAGCTGAACAGAGAAAGCTCATGAAAGAGGAGGTGGAACGGAGCTCCCAGGCCTGCCTGCTCAGGTGTTCCCAGCCCCTGCCCCAGCGTGCCCACAGCCATCACTTAAGTGTTATTGGTCTGGATGCTTTCCCATTTGTCAACATCTCTTTTAATCTGTAACAGCAAAAATGGTTCATATGTCCAGCAGCCGATGGAAGAGTGAAGGCATAACCCATGACAAGAAAGAAAACAATTTACTAACATTTCACCACAACCACACAGAGCCCAAAAGGTGTGCCAGAGCATTGCTTTCTTCTGAAAATGTTTTCGTTCATTTCATTCCTTGAGGGCCTCGTGGAGTCCCTTCTCTCTCTGGTGTCCTAACCTCTCCACTCTGTGCCCAGTATTTCCTGGAGCCTCCCTGGAAGGAAGGATGAAATTCCGTCCGTTGTCACGGGAGTATGTTTAAGTGCTCCAGATGCTTTAGAATGCAACAATCCCAAGACCGTCTTTGGACCATCTCCCATATCATATTTTCAAAGAGTTACCATGATAAAAAACACTGGCTTTTTTTACTGTGTCTTACAAAAGACTCTCTTCCCACCAGGGTGAAGTGAAGGATGGAATAAAGATGAGAGAACAAAAATCTCAACCTCCACATTTGTGGTCTAAATGGGACCTTGCTGGAGAGTTCGGGGGATTAACACATTCTAAGACACATTTTCCCCACATTTCAACATCTCTGAAATTGGATGACAGCTTACAATCAATGGTATATCTTAGTTTATTTGGTAGCTTTTTTTCTTAATTGTATATAAAATAGGAGTGCATGATGACTTAGATTCAGTGAAACCCAATAATTTGAACTTGTTTTTCCTCTTTCTAAAAGTAGCTTATCCCAGTGACCTCATATCAACATCCTTGGGGCATAACTCTTCAATTAACTTTGGATTTGCTATGAAAAAATGGCAGCTTTTGTCAAATGTCTGGATGGATGAAAGAAAAGATATAGCATTTCTAAGATCTACCAATGTAGTGAAACTCTTTTTTTTTTTTTAAAAAAAAAAGGCAGTTCATTAACTCAATCAGCAACTTTTTAACTGAATACTCACTATGTTCCAACGACAGTTCTAAATGTGAATATATATATAAAACAACACAGGTACAGTCTGTGTTCTTAGGAAGCCTTTTTTTCTGGGGCATTGCTGTCCAGTAGAAACACAAAGGAAGCCACATAGGTAATTCTATTTTTTTGAGTGGCCACATTACAAAAAGAAAAAGGAAACAGGTGAAATTAATCTGAATAATATAATGAGGCATTTTGCATTTTTTTTCATACCTATTCTTCAAAATCCACTGTGTGTCTTCCTTTACAGCGCATCTCAGTTAGGACTAGCCACATTTCAAGTACTCAATAGCCACATGTGGCTACTGGCTACTGTATGAGACAGCACAGTTCTGTGGAGTGGAGAGACAGAATACAGAATTAAACAAACCAATAAGATCATTTTTGATGGGGATATGATCTATGAAGAAAATAAAATAAGATCATGGGATCAAGAGTGAGTGAATGGGGGTTATTTTAATAAAGTCTTTCCATTATTTTATTTTATTGTGGTAAGAACACTTAACACGAGATTTACCCTCCTAACAAACCAGATGTGCAATACATTATTGTTGACTTTAGGTACAATGCTGTAAACAGATCCCTAGAACTTGCTCAACTTGCTGAACTGAAACTTTGTGCCTGTTGAGTAGTAAACTCCCCATTCCCTCCTCCTCCCAGCCCCTGACAACCACCATGCCACTCTTCAATTCTATGAACTTGACTGTTTCAGATACCTCAGATCACTGGAATCACGCAGTATGTGTCCTGCTGGTTTATTTCACTTAGCATAACATCCTCGAGGGTCATCCAGCATGTTGCATGGATTTCCTTCTTTTTAAAAGCTGCACAGTAATAGTCTTTCTTGAGAAGGTAATATCGAGATGAGATCTAATGGATGAGAAGTGGTTTGCTGTGCTAAATGGGAAGGAAGAGGCCTCCAGGTTGCAGGAGTAGTGAGAGCAAAGTCCCTGTTGTAGGAATGAATTTGGAGTATTTCAGGAACAGCATGAAGATGGGTGTGGCTTTAGCAGAGTGAATGTGTTAACTGTGTGCCGTGGGTGGGGACGAGGGCTAGGGTAGGAGGGGTGGGAGGGCACCAGGAAGGAGAAACAGGCAAGCACCAGACCATGAAGGGCCCCGTGGACTCTGTAAAGCTTTGGGAAATGATGTTGGTTTTGTATGCCTTGTTTTTACACGAAATCACACTGGTTTCTGGTGACCACTGCATTCATTTTTAAGGTATTCACATCCGCTTGTTTAATAATCAGCTCTGGAGTTTTGCTGAGGATTGATGTTCAGATTTTCAGTGTGAGCTTTTCAAAAGTTGCCCCCCTTTCCCTTGCTGAAAGTTGGGATGTTTCCTTTTCGCATCTGTCCTCTTTTCCATGATTTTTTAAAGATTACCTGGAGTGATACTGAGTCCACGCCTGCAAGTTCTTCCAGTGCTTGAGGATGTTGTCCAAATAGGCCTGGAGATGTGAACACATTTTCAGTGAGTAAATTCTTTTTTACTAGATCGTCACATATTGTCACCTTCATTTCCCTTTTTATGGTATTCGTACTATTCTTTTCAGTTTGAAGATATCACTTGATGGAGAAAGCAGAAGTGCCATAGCAACTGAATAAATTTCTCTTTCTATTGGTTGTTAAAATTACATAATTTCCCTACCTTCTCATTTTTCCTTTGAATTTACCAATCTTGGGTGAATATTTTACATGAGTTTTGGCTGATACAAAGTATATTGCTTTCTAAATATTAGGTCAGGCACAGGGGTTCATATCTGTAATCCCAGCACTTTGGGAGGCCAAGGCAGGAGGATGGCTCAAGCCTAGTAGTTTGAGGTTGCTGTGAGCTATGATTGTGCCACTGCACTCTGGCCCAGGTGACAGAGGGAGATTCCGTCTTGGAAGAAAAAAAAAAACTATGAAGTATTTTGCTTTCTACATATTAGTGTTTTTATTATCTCGTTGTCTTTTGTTTTTTGGACAATTAATGGTGGTAATCACCTTGTGCCCAGATCCCCCAACATCAGGACAGTTTTGACTCTTTAATTTCCCTTATGCCCAATATTGGCCAGTCCTTATGTTACTCATGACTCTCAGTTGAACGTCACAGAAATCCAGCCCAGTTGATTTAAGCCAAAAGAAATCGGATTGGTTCACATGATTGGGACGTTCACCGATTTCTAGCACAGTAGGATCCAAAGTCTTACAGATGTTAACAGGGCTCTGTCTCTGACTTCTGCTTTGTTTTCATTTATGAAAGGCTCTCCAGCTTGGTCACATCAGCCAAAAAAGAAAAAAAAAGAGTCTTTTTCCTGATAGCACTAGCAAAAGTCCCAGATAAGGCTTTTCTTGGCCAGGCTTAGTTCACATGCCTACCCCAAATCAGTCCTCAGGGGAATGTGGTCTCATCGGCCAAGCATGGAGGACATGCACCACTCGAGCCACATGGCCTACGAATGGTAAAGGCGGTTCTTCAAAGGAAGATCGATCAAAGTTCTGTATGACAGGAAGTGAGGGCAGGGCACAGTGGCTCACGCCTATAATCCTAGCACTCTGGGAGGCCAAGGCAGAGGATTGCTTGAGGCCAGGAGTTCGACACCAGCCTGAGCAAGAGTGAGACACTGTCTCTACTAAAAATAGAAAAACCAGCCAGGCATCATGGCCCATTATGTAGTCCCAGCCCTTGGGGAGGCTGAGGCAGGAGGATCGCTTGAGCCCAGGAGTTGGAGTTTGCAGTGAGCTGTGATGACACCACTGCACTCTAGCCAGGGCAACAGAGTGAGACCCTGTCTCCAAAAAAAAAAAAAAAAGGAAACTGAAACCCCTTCCTCACTCCCCATGCTTCAAAAAGAAACAGAAAACTAATTAAAAACAAAAAAAAGGAAGTGGGGATAGATAGATAGTAGATAAGTACAAAACAGCAAAGGACCCTGACAGGCTCGTGTCTTACTGCTTCTCCCTTGGCAGCGTCACTCGTATTTGTCTTCTTCCCATTCCCCTGCCTCTGCTTTAGCTGAGTGATGCTCGACTTTTGCCTCGGTTGTTGAAAAAGCCCCTTCACTGGTCTCACATCGTCTGCTGTCTTTAGCACAGCCATGTTGCACAATTCGTGAGACACAATTCATGTGAAAGTCTCTATGGATGTGCTGTGTGACACCGTGACCTGTCTCTCTCCCCCGTGCCGCTCCCTCCCTTGTGATGCCCCCAGCGTGCTGGATCTCCAAAGGCCACCAGAGCCAGAAAAAAGTCAGGAAGATTATCATTCAGAGGGGTTAGAGAAACACTGTATTTAAAGGAAGGGGACTGGAATACCACAGAACAATGAGAAGGAGGAGCTACCTTGTACTGGACTGCTGATGAGAGGAACACAAAGCGTTGTAAGAGGTGTTCCCTGAACACAAAGAGCCTGCAATATGGTAACAGGGGAGAAGCCCACGGCTGTCTACCTTGCATACCAGCATGAGGAGGAGCCGCAGGAGCGACACTGCCCGTATTTCACGGATAGCTTGTGGCTGGAATGATGAGAGACAGCATCATGAGCAAGGTGCATTGGAGCCGGCCTTGGAAAGATTGGTAGCTTTTATTGTCTAAGAGGAGGTGAGGATGTGAGCAAGCCTGGCAAAGTGGAAAGCACAAACAGAGACATGGTCAGAGAATAGCAAAATTGTTCAGATTGGCTGTTCCATAGGGTGGATTATAAAACTAAGTTTGAGCTACATGGTAGAGGGTATTGAATGGCGTTGGGTTTTGAAGATAATGGAGATGTGTCAGGTTGTTGAAAAAGAAATAAAAGCCCAAGGACAAGCAGACATTTATCTGATGGTCTGGAGGGCACATAGCCCTTTATAGGCTTTTTCGAGGGTGAGGGGATGAGCGGCCTGCGTTCCCGGGATCCGGCGTGGCAAGCCCCTTCCAGACTGCTGTGCAGTGGACATTCTCCTGTCCTCAGCAGGAGAGGTCGGGCCTGTCACCTTAGCAACCAAGACTCACGCCCCAGAACAGATTTTAGCACACGGCCTTCGAGCCGCCCTGGTATTGAATCCTTCCTGGCCCCATCTTTGCCCCCATTCAGGCTGTGTCATTTGGATTTTCTGGTGTAATGGAGGCGGCCCCAGGGGGCTACGCAGGGCCCTGGCACAGGCAGGGGACAGAGCAGCGGAGAGATACATCCCTATTTGCATGCTCCCTGCGTGTATAATTTCCCAGCTGGCCCGAAAGGTCAGCCAGGGGATCTTGTTTGTGAAAATAGAAAGGAGCATAAGTTGCTGGCTATTTCTTTCTTAATTCTTTCTCTCTCCCTTCTACTCTGGGACTGGGACTTGGGTTGTGCCTCTTGCCAGGAGCTCTCCTTCCCTGTCAACTGACTGCCTTTCTTTCTTCCCCTCTCAAAGGGAAGGGATGGATTTCTTGGCTGTATTTCTGATCGTTTCTGAAAGGCCTTCACTTCTCTTGGCAGAGGCTGGCTGCAGCGTGACTTGTGCAACACGACCCGGTATGTGTGTCGGGACTTTACCCCAAGGTGCCCTGGGAAACACACTTCAGCAAGGAAGCCCCTGCTGTCCCCTCAGGGGTCCCCGGAGAGGGGAACAAAGTGAGGTGTGGTGGAGTTGGGGTACATCCGGGTAAAGTGGGAGGCGTGGCCAATTTGGGTGGCTTCCCATTGCCCAGGACACCAGGCCATTCGGATGAGGTCACAGTTGCCTCTTCTCTGGTCCAGACTAGTTCAGAAAGTGCTGGGCAATGAACGGATGCCCAGATGTCCCTGGGGAGGATTCATTGCTGTAGGATTTTTTCCTACTCCTTGGCTGCATTCCAACAAGAGCCTGCCCCTAATTTTTTTCCTTATGGTTCTGCTGCTGGTAGTAGGATTAGGAAGAGACCTTTAAACCGAAATGCAGATACCTCTAACCCAGACCATCAGAAGAATAGACACCGATCTGTTGGTTGGAAATATTCCCGAGCTTTGATTTTGGTTGCAATATACCAGAGAACCCCCCACCCGCCAACACGCACACCCCTCTGTGAAGAAAGCCCACCACTGAGTCTTTGCAAGAAGGAAGTATGCTCTGCAAGAGAACATCCGTTTGAGTCAGACAGACCCAGATAATAAATCCCAGCTCACCCACTTGCCTGTGGGATAGGGTGAGTCACATCCAGAGAGCATCAGCTCCCATATCTGCTAAAAAAGACACTAGCAGTGCCCAACCTCACTGAGATGCCAGGACTAGACAAGGTAATGCGTATAAAGGATTTAGCACAGAGCTTGGTATACACTAAGCACTCAATAAATGGTGGCTCCAGTTAGTATTAAGGTGGTGGTTTTGCCATTAGTGTTTGACACTAATTAACCGAAGTGGGGAGAATGGTCCTGAGATGGGGACCCACGTGTTCCCAAATGCCATTGCTCCCACAAACAGGCCAGGCAGCTGTTACAAAATGGCATTTATGTGGGGGCTAATTTAACATGATATTAATTTTAAGATGCAGCTGGGTCATCCCCAGGCTCCGGTGCCTTCCCACTAACATCTGGCACACTGCCCCACAGAGGCAATCTTCTCCGTGACTTCCAGATTGACCTCAGAAGGGTGTTTGTGGCTCAGCTATCAAAGGGTTGTTAATTTTACACACATACCACATTAACACACACTTTAAATGGTCTCGTTAGTTTTTCTGCTGATATCCAGCTTTGAAATTATTGCTCTGACTACAGAGCCCCCGCGGACATGAGCTCTCATTATTTTGAGGTATAGCATCCCCACACAACCATAAATCTAGAGCAGCTGCCGTTTGGGCTTTCTCTGTGGTTCAACTGGTGCGTTAGACTGGAGAAGTGAGTAAGTCAGAAACCACCATTTTGCTGTTCAGCTGGGACAAATGGAGGTTGAGTAACTCAATTGCACAAATGAAGGAAGAGAGCTGGGTGCATAAGTGAAAAGAATCAGATGCTATGGTGGACCACAAGCTTTAAAACAATCGGCAGTGCGACTCAGTTCAAATGACCGACACTGATTGCGGTAAGTGGGTGGGCATCTGTCGCTTATGTGGTTAATCCCACAAAGAAGAAGCTTTAGACAAAAGAGAGACTCAGTATCTAACAAAATTTCAAAGGAGGTTTTATTAAAGTCCAGCCCCAGGTGTATCTCTATAATGACCCTTTTACTTCTGAGTGTCAGAATGTTACATTTTTTATTTAATCTTTACAAGGTCCAGAATCTTTACTCCTCAGAGATTTCTTTTAAGATAAAAATTGTCTCATGAAGTTTTGATTGTTGAAGTTGTATATGGTACTGTGCTAAGCCCCTCTCCAAGCAAAAAGGGGGAGTGGGGCAAGGTGCACACACGAGAAGCTGCTGTAGGTCTGGTGTGTTCTCCTCCATCAGCGATCAGAGGTGGGCATCAGTGGGGCTGGTGGTTAGAATTCTCTCTCGTGGTCTCCTCTGGCCCCTGCTCTAGGGGATATAGTTGAGCAGCCTGAAAAATATTCATCTTCTTCTCTTCTGGGCCGGTGCCTGGAGACAGTGACCATCTCCTTATGACAGGGCATTTGTGATGGGGGCTGAGGGAGGGACTGTTTGTTGGAATCAGGTCTCCCATCAGAAATCAAGGAGATTGAAGGTCATTCTGCAACTTCATTACAGCTGTCATCCATAAAACGAACCCTTGGCTAACCATAATCCACCCAACAGGCAGATGGCTGTGCAGACTCTGTGTGTGTGTCTCACCAGCACACCCAATAACAGCAAACCTCAGTTTTGGATACCTCAGCCCTCAAGCTGCTGGTTGTGAGGCAGCACTAACCGGGCACGAGAGGTGTCTTCTCATGCTTGGTATCATTTAGCATCCTTCCTCCCATTAGTCGGTAAGCTCCATGGGACAAGGTCTGTTTCATCACATGAAGGCCAAGCATAGAGCCTAGCACCCAACAGGCACCCAGTAAGTGTTTGTGAATGGAAGGATTGCAGCTACACGTAAACATGCCCTGTATTAAGAGCTTTGAGCTGAATCATCCTCTCCTGGTTGTGTGTGTTTCAAAATGGAAACAAGTATTTCTTACAAATGATTAAACAACAGCAAAAAAAAAAAAAAGCCAAGTTACAGAACATTATGTACTTTACGATTCCAGTTCTGCAAGCTAGAGGGAACAAGGCAGAGAAAGAGGTAGGGAGAGACAGCAAGAGATCTAGAGACCATCAGAGCAGTGGGGAAGACTAAACCCTGAAATATTAATAGTGGTTTTCGTAGAGTGGTGGTAAGTTTTTTCTCTCTTGTGTTTGTACTTTCCAAAGATTTTATAATGCACACATATTAGAAACATTTTATTAAAATAATTAACAGGTAAATACTCTGAAACCTGTGTCTTATTATGGTGACTTGGAAAATAAAATGTCACCTTATTTACAGAATCTCTTTCATCAGCTGCAGCCACCTTATTTATGTGCCCTCCTTTCCTCCCAGGGCTGTAATTTTTATTTTAACTTGAAGAGCCAGGCAGGTTGTAGAGGGGAAAGAAAAATTCACAAAGCTCCCAGCAATCTGCTGGTTTTCTCCAAGCAAGCACATCTCTTTAGGGAGGTGCGGAGCGATTGTACTGAATGGAGAGGTTCTGCTGCTGGTAGTAGGATTAGGAAGAGACCTTTAAACCGAAATGCAGATACCTCTAACCCAGACCATCAGAAGAATAGACACCGATCTGTTGGTTGGAAATATTCCCGAGCTTTGATTTTGGTTGCAATATACCAGAGAACCCCCCACCCGCCAACACGCACACCCCTCTGTGAAGAAAGCCCACCACTGAGTCTTTGCAAGAAGGAAGTATGCTCTGCAAGAGAACATCCGTTTGAGTCAGACAGACCCAGATAATAAATCCCAGCTCACCCACTTGCCTGTGGGATAGGGTGAGTCACATCCAGAGAGCATCAGCTCCCATATCTGCTAAAAAAGACACTAGCAGTGCCCAACCTCACTGAGATGCCAGGACTAGACAAGGTAATGCGTATAAAGGGTTTAGCACAGAGCTTGGTATACACTAAGCACTCAATAAATGGTGGCTCCAGTTAGTATTAAGGTGGTGGTTTTGCCATTAGTGTTTGACACTAATTAACCGAAGTGGGGAGAATGGTCCTGAGATGGGGACCCACGTGTTCCCAAATGCCATTGCTCCCACAAACAGGCCAGGCAGCTGTTACAAAATGGCATTTATGTGGGGGCTAATTTAACATGATATTAATTTTAAGATGCAGCTGGGTCATCCCCAGGCTCCGGTGCCTTCCCACTCACATCTGGCACACTGCCCCACAGAGGCAATCTTCTCCGTGACTTCCAGATTGACCTCAGAAGGGTGTTTGTGGCTCAGCTATCAAAGGGTTGTTAATTTTACACACATACCACATTAACACACACTTTAAATGGTCTCGTTAGTTTTTCTGCTGATATCCAGCTTTGAAATTATTGCTCTGACTACAGAGCCCCCGCGGACATGAGCTCTCATTATTTTGAGGTATAGCATCCCCACACAACCATAAATCTAGAGCAGCTGCCGTTTGGGCTTTCTCTGTGGTTCAACTGGTGCGTTAGACTGGAGAAGTGAGTAAGTCAGAAACCACCATTTTGCTGTTCAGCTGGGACAAATGGAGGTTGAGTAACTCAATTGCACAAATGAAGGAAGAGAGCTGGGTGCATAAGTGAAAAGAATCAGATGCTATGGTGGACCACAAGCTTTAAAACAATCGGCAGTGCGACTCAGTTCAAATGACCAACACTGATTGCGGTAAGTGGGTGGGCATCTGTCGCTTATGCGCCACCTGGTTAATCCCACAAAGAGGAAGCTTTAGACAAAAGAGAGACTCAGTATCTAACAAAATTTCAAAGGAGGTTTTATTAAAGTCCAGCCCCAGGTGTATCTCTATAATGACCCTTTTACTTCTGAGTGTCAGAATGTTACATTTTTTATTTAATCTTTACAAGGCCCAGAATCTTTACTCCTCAGAGATTTCTTTTAAGATAAAAATTGTCTCATGAAGTTTTGATTGTTGAAGTTGTATATGGTACTGTGCTAAGCCCCTCTCCAAGCAAAAAGGGGGAGTGGGGCAAGGTGCACACACGAGAAGCTGCTGCAGGTCTGGTGTGTTCTCCTCCATCAGCGATCAGAGGTGGGCATCAGTGGGGCTGGTGGTTAGAATTCTCTCTCGTGGTCTCCTCTGGCCCCTGCTCTAGGGGATATAGTTGAGCAGCCTGAAAAATATTCATCTTCTTCTCTTCTGGGCCGGTGCCTGGAGACAGTGACC
>NW_012147412.1:1797099-1800013 GCF_000956105.1 Propithecus coquereli | reverse complement strand
CACTGAAGTTTCCTCCATGTCTTTTTATGGCTTGATAACTTATTTCTCTTCAGTGCTGAATATTTAATTGTCTGGATATACCACAGTTTATTTATCCACTCATTTACTGAAGGACATCTCGGTTGCTTCCAGGTTTTGGCAATTATGAATAAAACATATCAACATCTGTGTGCAGGTTTTTGTGTAGACGTAAGTTTTCAATTCATTTAGGTAAATAACCAAGGAGCATGATTGCTCGATCATATGGTAAGAGTATGTTTACTTTTGTAAGAAACTGGCAAACTGTCTTCTGAAGTGGCTGGACCATTTTGCATCCCCATTAGCTACGAATGAGAGTTCTGGTTGCTCCACATCCTCGTCAGCATTTGATGTTGTCGATGTTTTGGATTTTGACCATCTAATAGTTGTGTAGTGGTAACTTATTTTAATTTGCAGTTCCTTAATGACATATGATGTTGAACATCTTTTCATATGCTTACTTACCATCTATATCTCTTCTTTGGTGAGGTGTCTCTTCACATCTTTGCCCATTTTTTAATTGGATTGTTTGTTTTCTTATTGTTGAGTTTTAAGAGCTCTTTGTATATTTTGGATGAGTTATTTATCAGATATGATTTTTGCAAACATTTTCTCCCAGTCTGTGACTTGTCTTCTCATAGGGGTGGAGAACCTGCGGCCTTCTGATTTCAAGATTGTTCTTTTTTAAGCACCAAAGGAGGCAAGAAAAGCTTCATCTTTCTCTGCTGCACCCCTTTTAATAAATGAATTTGTTCTGTAAAATTTAGATTCAGTCAAATGGCTGCACTCAAGGACCTAGAAGGCCACAGGTTTCCCACCGCTTTGTGTCTGGATTTTTTTTTTTTTTTTTGCGTGTAGATGTCCAGCTGTTCTAGCAATATTTGTTGAAAAGACTGTCTTTGCTCCACTATATTGAATTTGTTTCTTTGCCAAAGATTGGTTGACTCTATTTGTGTGGGTCTATTTCTGACCTCTCTGTTCTGTTCCATTGATCTATTTGAATACTACACTGTCTTGATTAGTGTAGCTTTATAGTAAGTCTTAAATCAGGTAGCGTCAGCCCTCCAACTTTGTTCTTCTGTTTCAATATTGAGTTGGCTATTCTAGGTCTTTTGCCTCTCTATGTAAACTTTAGAATCAGCTTGTTAATATTCACAAAATAATTTCCTAGGATTTTGACTGGGATTGCATTGAATCTACAATCAAGTTGGGAAGAATTTACATCTTAACAATACTGAGTCTTCATATCCATGAACATGAACTATTTCTCCATTTATTTAGGTCTTTTTCGATTTCTTTCATCAGAGTTTTATAGTTTTCCTCATATAGATCTTGTACATATTTTGTTAGATTTATACCTAAGTATTATACTTCAATTTTTTGAGTGTCAGCATAGTGGTAATGTGTTTTTAAATTTCTAATTCCACTTATTCATTTCTGCTATCTAGGAAGCAATTGACTTTTATACATTAACCTTGTGTCTGACAAGCTTGCCATAACCACTTATTAATTCTAGTTTTTTTGTCTATTCTTTTGAATTTTCGACATAGATGATCATATCATCTGTAACCAAGGACAGTTTTATTTCTTTCTTCCCAATCTATGTGTCTTTAATTTATTATCTAGGACTTCTAGTATGATGTTGAAAAGCAATGGTGAGAGGAGATATCTTTGCCTTGTTAGTGAGAAGCCTTCAAGTTTTTCACCATTAAGTACAATGTTAATTGTAGGTTGTAGATATTCTTTATCAAGTCGTGGAATTTCCCCTCTATTCTTAGTTTTCTGAGACTTTTTATCATGAATAGATGTTGTATTTTGTCAAATGCTTTTCTGCATCTATTGATATGATCATGTGGTTTTTCGTCTTTAATCTGTTGATATAATAGATTACATTAATTGATTTTCAAATGTTGAACCAGCCTTGCATACCTGGGATAAATCTCACTTGGCCATGGTGTACAATTCCTTTTATACATTGTTGGATTTTAAATTTTGGATTTACTAATTGGCTAAAACTAACTGCTGGATTTGCTAATATTTTGTTGAAGATTTTTGCATGTCTTTGTCTGGCATTGATATTCAGGTAATTCTGGCCTCATAGAATGAGTTAGGAAGTATTCCTTCTGCTTGTATCTTGTGGAAGAGACTGTAGAGACGTGGTATGAAATCTTCCTTAAATGTTTGGTAGAATTCACCAGTGAACCCATCTGGGCTTGGTGCTTTCTGTTTTGGAAGGTTATTAGTTATTGATTCAATTTTTTTAATAGATATAGGCCTATTCACATTGTCTGTGTCTTCTTGTGTACGTTTTGACAGATTGTGTCTTTCAAGGAATTAGCCGTTTCATCTGGGTTATCAAGTTTGTGGGCATAGAGTTGTTGATCATATTCCTTTATTATTCTTTTAATAATGTCCATGAGATCTGTATTGATGTTTCCTCTTTTATTTCTGATATTAGTAATTTGTATCTTCTCACTTTTTTTTTTCTTAGTTAGCCCGGCTAGAGCCTTATTGATTTTTACTGATCTTTTGAAAGGATCATCTTTCAGTTTTGTTGATTTTCTGTATTGATTTCCTGTTTTCAATTTCATTGATTTTTTTATTCTTTTCTTCTGTTTACTTTGAATTTACTTTGATCTTCTTTTTCTAGTTTCTTAAGGTGGAAGCTCAGATTATTAATTTTAGATCTTTCTTCTTTTCTAACATATGGATTCAATGCTATAAATTTCCCTCTAAGCACTACTTTTACTGCATCCCACAAATTTTGATACATTGCATTTTCATTTTCATTTAGTTAAAAATATTTTTTAAATTTCTCTTGAGATTTCCTCTTTGACCCAAATGCACTTTAGAAGTGTGTTGTTTAGTCTCCATGTATTTGGGGATTTTCCAGCTA
>NW_012147412.1:1795689-1797049 GCF_000956105.1 Propithecus coquereli | reverse complement strand
AATGCACACATATTAGAAACATTTTATTAAAATAATTAACAGGTAAATACTCTGAAACCTGTGTCTTATTATGGTGACTTGGAAAATAAAATGTCACCTTATTTACAGAATCTCTTTCATCAGCTGCAGCCACCTTATTTATGTGCCCTCCTTTCCTCCCAGGGCTGTAATTTTTATTTTAACTTGAAGAGCCAGGCAGGTTGTAGAGGGGAAAGAAAAATTCACAAAGCTCCCAGCAATCTGCTGGTTTTCTCCAAGCAAGCACATCTCTTTAGGGAGGTGCGGAGCGATTGTACTGAATGGAGAGGTGATCTAAGGTCAGTGCATTAAATAGATGTGTTGCTTTTCCCAGAGTTGGCTGAAAAGATCAAGTGACTTGCTCTACCGAGAAGTTACAATTCGATGATTAACAGAATGTCCTCACAGCTTTACAGGCTTCGATTCGTATTCTCCCTAGTGCTGGCCTGTCTCCTGTCTCCAGGGAGCAGCGGTCAGAAATCCCAGCCCCAGGGAGGAATGGCAGACTTGCAATGTACCAGGTGAGACCAGGTACTAAGGGGAAGTGTGGGAGGGCCGAGGAGTGACGGTGGAAATAGGGGAGGGTGGGGAGGAGCGTCCAAAAAAGGGAAAAACCTCTGTCCTGGAGACATTTCTAATTTACCCGATGCTTTTTTTACCTCTTGAAAATTTCCTTCCTTCCACCGCCCCCGCACCCCTCCACCAGTGTTCGTAGGATCCTACGGCTATAAATACATAATCCCAGGAAATATATATCAGAAATCGTATAGAAGAAGGTGTGTAATTCTTCTCATCAGACATACGTTAGAACATGTGTTTCTCACTTTGCCTTAATTTCCAGGCGTTTCTGAATTAAACTCATTGCTTAACTTGAGTAACTATGTAAGCCCAGATGCCTTTGCGTACTCACGCAGGACCTGGCGTGTATGTTTTATTTACCTGGTTCTGCTTCATGTGATCTTGTGTTGTCATCTGCCTCACAAACTATTGTAATTCACCTTAAATGCCCTTTTGAGCTAGAGCGTGGTATAAATTCACCCATTCTTCATTTATTCTAGGGCTGGGTAAGGGCTAAGCTGCTGTAACAAAAAGCGTGGGCCCTTTTTTTCTTCAATACGCTCCCAGCGTGAGTGGCCTAGGCTGGTGGCTGAGCAAGGGTCTGTGCCCCGTGAATTCCTTCGGGGAGAAGGTTCCCAAGTAGCGTTGCCCTGCCATCCAATAGGGCGATGCCACTGCGAGGTCCAGTGTGGTCTGAGAGCATGTCTGAGTTTCAGTTTGTGGGAAGGTGAGAGGGAGGAAATCCAAGGCAAGCTGCTCATCTTCTTTTTTTAATTAATCAACT
>NW_012147412.1:1773903-1783174 GCF_000956105.1 Propithecus coquereli | reverse complement strand
CTCCAAGTTCCTTGAGGGTAGGAATTATCCTATTATTTATTGCCATATTATTTCAACTAAAATTTTATTTCAAATAAAATATAATTTACTAATGAGAACAGCAATAAAATAAAAATAGCTACCATTTATTTAGCATGGGTGCTGTGCCAAGCATAAGTGAGCTACGTTATTTATTTATTATATCTTATTTCATTATCACAACAATCACCTAAGGAAGGGCATATTATCCTCAAGTTACAGATTAGAAAACTGGGATTTAGAAAGGACAAAGTAATTTGAGCAAGGTCCCACAGTTAATAAGTGGTAGACCTAGAATTAGAAACCAAATTTGCCTGACTCCAAGAATAAGTGGCTTTTAAAGGTCGCTTATCAAAGGAAGAGTCTCGTCTGGGTGATCTCTGCTCAGTCCACTGCGCATTTCTTAAGTACCTCCTCTACTCCAGTCCTATCCGGGTGCTGGGAATAAAAAGAGAATGATATGATGCTTAAAGAAAATATGCAAATTAACAGACAGTAGCTACACTAAGGTAAATGTTCTGATGGAACCATGAGCGCAAAGAAGGGGCACACACTGGGAACTCAAGGAGGTCAAATCCGAGCTGAGTCTTGGAGTTACGCAGGTGCAGAAATGGGGGAAGGGTATTCTAGGGAGTCAAAACAACACCAGAAAGGGATTGCGTGAAGGGTGTCTCGCTGGATGCCCCTCCCCCACTCCTGTGGCTCATTCCCAATGGCTCCCCTATCCACTCTGGCCCTTTCTTTACCTCTCCTCATGGTGCGGAGGGCAGGGTGAATTCTGATTAGTAAATGCGAGAAGGATACTGGGAGGGTGCCTGATTCAGCTCTCTTCTCTTCCTGATAGAAGTGAGCTGTTGACAGGGAGCACGTGCTTATCTCATTCCCGGGTTCACAGTGAGGAAGCACCCTTTCTGCAGAGGGAAGTCATGTTCTGCAGTATTGACTTAATCAGTAATAAAGGGGTATGCTGCTCTCTCATGTGAGGTCTCCTTGTCTTGTTACTTAATTGCTTCAAAACCCCAACAGGGAAGAGAGGTGCTGTGTAGTGGATCTCCTAGAATCTCAACGCACAGGGAATATAAGGTGTGGAGTGGGGAGGGCAGGAGATGTGGTTTGCCGGGTTTGGAAGAGCCAGTCAAGGAAGGCCTTGATCTCAAAGGGCATATGTGAGATCCCTCTGAATGGGGTTCTAAGCTTGGGGGTAACCCACTCAGAATTGCATCCTAGATTACTTCTCTGGCAACAGTGTAGAGCACGGATATTGGGGTGGGGCATGGGGCAGAAATAAGAGGGAAGGCAAGGAGACCAGGCTAAAAGTGACTGCAGTAGCATGCATCAGGGAGGTTGAGGCCTGAGCTACTGCAGGGAGGAAGCACAGAGGGCAGCCTGATCAAGTCTGTGGTTAGGAGACCACATAAAGAAGGTTTGACGATTGACTAGTTGTGGTGGTGTGAGTTAGAATAATCTGGGATGAGTCCCAGTTTTCTGACTTTGGTAACTAAGCGGATTATAATGCCAGTTGCAGAGAGAGGAAGCAAAGGAAAAGGATCCAAATGGGAGATGGGAAGCAACGATGCATTTAGTTTGGCTGTGTTGATTTCCATGTGTGGATCTCCAGGGGAGGTGTCTAGCAGACTGCAGTCGGGTAGGAGTCTAAAGCCCAGCAGCAACGTCAGTGTTGGAGATTTACATTTGGGAGCCATCAGCGTAGGGAGGTGAGCGTGAAAATTGTGACTGTGCTGGACAGTGTAGGAAAGTAAATCAGTGGACCAGAAGGAAACCCTTGGGGGAATGCAAACATTTAAGAGGTTGGCAGAGGAGAAAGACCCTGTGAAACAGGACAAAAAGCAATGATCAGAGATATGGAAGAAGAAGCATGAGAGATGTCAAGGAAGCAGAGAATTTAGAAAAAAATGGATAAAAAGGTGTCAAATGAAGCCAGGCATGGTGGCTCGCACCTGTAATCCTAGCATCTTGGGAGGAGTTCGAGACCAGCCCGAGCAAGAGCAAGACCCAGTCTCTATAAAAAAATTAGCCGGGCATGGTGGGGTGCACCTGTAGTCCCAGCTCCTCAGGAGGCTGAGGCAGGGGGATTGTTTCAGCCCAGGAGTTTGAGGTTGCAGTGAGCTGTGATTGCACCACTGCACTGTAGCCCGGGAGCCAGAGCAAGACCCTGTCTGCAAAAGAAAAAAAAAGGTGTCAAAGGAAAGGCCCAGTTACAGTCTGACTGGGAGTGTCCATTGGCTTTGAAAATTTAGAAGTGATGCTTTTGAAAGCGGTTTGAGTCGAGTGGTAGGTTCAGAAGCCATGTGGCAGTGGGTTTACAAGTGAGGAAGTAAAGACTACAAGTATAGGTGCTATTTTCAAGAAGTTTTGCTGAGAAGTAAAGGAGAGGTCAAAAGAGACTTGCTCCTCAGTATGTGCGTCTTGATATATTTATAGGCTGAGGGCAATGAGCTAATAGAAAGCGTGAGAACGCATTTATAGAAGAAAGGAGATTATGGATGGAGCAAGGTCCCAAAGGGGAAAGGAAGTAATGAATGAAAGCTGGTATGGGGGCGGACAGGAGGCGCCGTGTGTGTGAGAGACAGAGAGAGAGAGAGAGAGTGAGATGGGGGTTATCTTGAATAGGAGGAGAGGTGCCCTATTCCCTGAGATCCTGAAGAAGAGGGAAGTGTGTTTACAAGTGAGATAGGGTTGCTTGGTTGTTGACGTTCTTTTTGACAGAGGCAGGAGGAGAGGGAGGGAGTAGAACAAGTTCACACCGGTGACCTCAGTTTTCTTGACGCAATAGGAGGAGGGCCCCTTCTGGGGCTTGAGAAGAGTGAAGATTTGACATGAGCACTAGAAGAATGAGGGAGGAGATGCCAGCCAAGGAAATGGTGATCGGTGCTTGAGTCGGCCTGGCTAGAGAAGCAGAAAACAGGCAGGAGGATCCTGCAGGCTGGGGGAAAGTGGAAGGGCCAGGAACTCTGCGTTTTATGAAATCCGAACAGTGGCCTCTCTGCTTTACCCTCCCCAGGGTATAGCCTATTCCCTGTACCCGGTCCCCTGATCCTGCAGCGCTGTCACAAAGTCAGATCACATCTCTCCTCTGCTCAGTCCTGCAATGGGTCCTGTCTCATTCCACATGAAAGCCAAAATCCTTTGAAATCCTTTCAGTGGTCTGTATGATGCGGGTCTCTCACCTCCGACTCCACCCTCTGCTCAGCTACATCAGCATCCTCACCCTTTCTTTTTTTTGTTTTTGTTTTTTTTTTAATTTTTTATTTATTTTTTTTTTGTTTGTTTTGTTTTGAGACAGGGTCTTGCTCTGTCACCCTGGGTAGAGTGCAGTGGCATCGTCATAGCTCACTGCAACCTCAAACTCCTGGGCTCAAACAATTCTCTGGCCTCTCTAGCTGGGACTACAGGCATGTGCCACCATGCCCAGCTCATTTTTCTATTTTTTGTAGAGATGGGGTCTCACTCTTGCTCAGGCTGGTCTTGAACTCCTGGCCTCAAGTGATCCTCCTGCCTCAGCCTCTCAGAGTGCTAGGGTTACAGGCGTGAGCCACCGCACCCTTTCTTAAGGCACCAGGCCCACGCCCACCTCAGGAGCTTGTACCGAGTTCCCTTGCCTGGAATTCTCTTCCACCAGATGTCCTTATCGCTCATTGTCTTCTGCCCTTGGCCCTTTTACTCAGGTGTCTCCTTCACGGTGAGGCGTCCCTGATCGCCCTGTCAAATGCTGCAGCTTCCTGCCCTGCCAGTGGATTTTCCTGCCCATGTCTCTGCTTTGTTTTCCACACAGCACTTGATGCTGAATAGACTCCTACGTGTCTTACTTACTTACCTCGTGTGTTTTCTGCCTGCCCCAGCAGGACAGAGATTTCAATCTGTTTCGCTCATTTCTGTATCCCTCATACTCAGAGCAGTGTCTGGCACAGAGTAAGCACTCAATGAATATTCGTGGAATGAATTCTGATTCGAGGCTGGCCTCTTGCCTC
The DNA here is from genome assembly GCF_000956105.1 of Propithecus coquereli. Taxonomy (NCBI): domain Eukaryota; kingdom Metazoa; phylum Chordata; class Mammalia; order Primates; family Indriidae; genus Propithecus; species Propithecus coquereli. Next base: position 1,779,167 of record NW_012147412.1, on the reverse strand, counting down.
CTTGTTAAAAATGCACGGTTCTCAAATCATTTCATATGCATTCATTTTCTTTAATGAGCGTATATATTTTTTAAAAGCAGAGATCTGGTTTCACTTCATGTCTGTTGATTAATGCAAAGTGATGGCCTTCACGGCTCAACTGCACCTGTCCTTTGTCCTGTCACTTTATACTTGATCAACTTGTCCTTCCCCGACTATTTCTCTTTTCCCTCCCCTGATAGCTCCTGTTTCTTTGTCTCAGGAAAACCTCATTATTCCTGGAGAAATTCTTCCTGCTGATTTAATCTTTGCTTTTTAATCAGATATAAGGAGTTAGGGGTGGAAGTGGGGAATGTACTCAGACCATCATACATCATTTTATGGAAGAAAAAGCCTGACATTTTCATTGGCAAATAAATCCCGGAGCTCTGTTACTGGGAAGGACCCAAGAGGTCAGCGCATCCATCTTCACACCTCTGGGCAGTTCCGTATTGAAAACCCCTCCCCCAAACACAACTGTCTGGCTGTTTCTCTGACTGTTCTCCACAGAAGCTATCTTCCCCGCCCTCTTTGAGGCACTATTTTAGTACCTTTGTAAAAAATATGAAATTATTGTTAAAGCACTTGCAGTGTAGTAGGGTGATGGAATTGGAGCATAAATGCACGACCCTGGAGTCGTAGGCAGGAGACTGGGCTCTGAGGCCAGACCAACCCGGGTTTGAATTTTGAATTGACCACTGGCTAACTGGGTGACTTTGTACAAATTAATTTCTAAGAAAAAGAAATGATAAAAAAAAAAGAAGAAGAAAAACTCCTAAGGACTTTATATGCATGTTTATATACACATATATAATATGCGTAAATAATTAACGTATATACTGAATAAATATAAATGTCTACATATTTACTCAATCAACGTTTCTTCTCTTCTTCTTTTTTTCTGTTCCTCCCCCACCCCACCCAGATGCATTTCGTGTTGAATAAGTCATCTAAGTCTTCATCATAGAATTTTCAAGTCCAAGAGAATCTTTCAGCTTGATGATATCCCAAACTTTTACGAGGACTATCCCCAAATCATTCCTACCTGAAGATAAACAAAGTCAACTTAAGGGATAGACACTTAGGCTATGGAGACTGGATTTGAATCTCAGATCCAAAATGTATCAGGTATGTGAATTTGGACACTTGAGTTCTTGGAGTCTTCACTTCTTCTCTTTTAAATGGGTGTAAAATATCTGCTACCCTGTGGGGTTCTTGCAATGATTAAATGGGACTTCGTATGTGCTTACTACATGATAACAATGATAATAATACTAGCTAGTATTTAATATGTATTGCCCATTTTAATATACACCAGGCATTAAGAAGTGCCTTACGTATATTAACTCATTAACAGTAAATGATGGAGGAAGTTATTGCTTTCATTATCATTACTATTATCATGTTTTAAAGACCCATGAAGGACGGTGACAAAGAGTTCTTTCCTCTCAAAAGATCTATTCATTTGTTGCTAAAGTCAGTGAGGTGCATCTAAGTCGATGTGAGTGAGGAGGGAGGGCTCAGAGAGGAATAAACGGAAGGAGCAGTCGATAGCAGGAGTCCATCTGCTACCCCTGAGCTCCGAGGCTGTTCCTTCCTGGGTCAGTGCTGGGCACCGCAGCTCCATTCTGGGGTCAGAAGCAGGACGCTGCCCCTCACCACCACGACGGGACTGGTGATTAGAACAGGGTCAAGGTGCCAGGGAAAGGGCATGGAACTTTTGGGGCAGGGTTGCTCAGTTTCTACAGTTTGTGAGTATATGTCTTTCCAGAAGTGTAGGTGGGAGGGAGGAGAGGATGTGTGATTTTAATCTGCAAAAAAAGCTAGAGCAGGTCAAACTGACCTAGCCCAGTAAGAAGCTTGATATGAGCCGAACAATGAAGTTGACAGTGTTATCAAAGTGCTCCGAAAACATTTTCATTTAGCCTGCGGACAATTTTTATTTAATTTTCAAGAACTTAGAATTATTGTTTTCAAAAACCCTGAAGACAATGGAGCAAGGGAAAATGTCAGCGACTACGACTGTATTACAATTCGTCATAAAGAGAAACCCGGCTACATATTAAAGGTGCCTCCAGATGGTTCCTAACACAGAGATTGAGGTGTAACAGTTTTCTGTACTAAAAGACGGCAATAGACCATTAAAAAGAAAAGTGCAATTCTGGTTACCGATTCAGGTTGCCAAACCTGAAATGACCTTCCCAAATTGATACACTCTATTGAAACTCCCAATTTGCTTTAATAACACGTCGATTTGTAAATTGTTAAATATGTAAGTAGAGCTTTCTGAGAGCATTTTCAAGTGGGCTCCTGACATACTCTGGGAGGCAACAGGAGAAATAGGATCTTGTTTCCTAGGAAAGACTCTCCCACTCCCAAGTTCTTGCTGGTCTGTTTCTCTTTCATTCGTTCAGCTCACAGAGCTTCCCAATCTCAATCTCTCCTACCGGTAGTTTCCTTTTAATGCAGCAATTTCTCTCTCCCCCTTCCCTTGGTTGTCATCTTCTTAGCCTCTAAATCACCCCTTGAGAGAGGCCGTTACCAACCACACCGTCTAAGGCAGGTCTCTCTACCGCTATTCTGACTTGAGGCACGCGGTTTGTTTCATGGTCCACATCGGTTTATTTGATTCGTTTGTTTCTTGGCAATGGGTTCTCCTTACTAGACTCTAAGCTCCATGAAGACAGAGCCAACACTTATCTCATTTCTTATGACAGTCTCAGCATCTAGCACAGTGGCTGTCACCTAGGAGTGGCTTAATAAGTATTGGTGAAACAAGAGGAGCGAAAGTTTGGTATTTCCTTTTAATTTATGGCACACTTGTGGAAAATACAAATGCCTAGAGCACTCATCCTTTCTTAGCAGTGTTTACATCTATGTAGGAGACTCATGCAACTTACTTAACTAAATATGGGTGGCATTTGGCCTTGGGTTATTCAAGATCCAGAACAAGATTGTCAAAATGTATTAATTCAAGTAAATACAGTTTGATTTAAGGCTCATCTCCATTTGGGTAGTTAGGGAGAGTGTTCTTCTTATTGTTTAAAAGAGAAATAAAAACGCATTTCACCTTGGACCCTTAATATCTACAAAGACCATGTCTTATACAGCACAGGGTAAAAAAAATCATGGCCTTCCTCCTAAAACTGTAAAAGGTAAAGATCAAATCTCAGACTCTTTCTAACAGATGGATTGAAAACCCACTGTCTGCCAGGCACTATGATAGTGCTACAATAATTCTTGGCATTATGTTATCATTTTATTAATGATGAAGATGAGGTCCATAGAAGTTAAATATCTTTCCCAGATCTTCAAACTTAGCAAGTGGCAACAGGCAGGATCCAAGCCAGGTCTGTCTAATGAATGCCCAAACTCACATACTTAACCCTTGTTACAATAAACAGCACAATGGTGAATAGCATCGTCTGAGGCTACACTATGCAGAGCCAGGAATGGACACGTAGGAAAGAAGTAAAGAAGAGAAGTCTCCCCAGGAATCTTTATCTTTCCTTGGAATACATCATCAAACACATACAGAGCATCCCTAACGTGCACCATGCAAGGACAAGCCTGACATTTCTGAATAATTAAATACATGAAGGTCAAGAAGAATGAGGTAGCTAGGTTTTCACAAGAGAATAAGGGAGGGAGGAAAGATGTGCACGAGTGTGGCTTCCCTGGTGGTCCCTCCTGGTCCCTCCAACAATATCCAGTATCAGTTGTCCAGCCTTGGGGTTTTGGTCTGAAATAGGGCCAGGAAGGGTGAGGGGGTTGGCCAAGGTAACACAGGCCGTAGGACAGCCAGTATTGGCCTATGAGATTCAAGGCACTCACGATTCCTGAGGAACCAGGGTGGTGACCTCCAGGAAAAGAATAGATTTTTGTTTCCTCCCTGCTATTGTGAACAACTTGCTCCAATGTAACAAAGGGACAGGGCGCTGATGTCACTAGTTCCTGGCACATCCCCTGGAATAGAACTCATGTGAGTCTGGCTTCCAGGACTGCTGTACCAAATCTGAAGTCCTGTCCTTTATTTAGAATTACCACAAAAAAAGAAAAATAAGACAAAGGGATATAAGGAAACTTGGAGGTGATAGATATGTCCATGACCTTGATTGTGGTGATGGTTTCACAGGTGTATGAATATGTCCAAACTCATCACACTGGACATATTAAATATGTGCAGTTTTTTGTTTATCAGTGATACCCTAACAAAGCAGTTTAAAATAAACAAACAATAAAATTGAATACTGTTAAAAAAAAAAAAGGAATGAGGTGGGGGAGATTCTGTACCCTTATACACTTGTGAATTTCAAGTTACCATCCAACTTTGCTGTAGAGGCCAATTAATAATAGGGAAATTTTGCAGGAAATGTCCCCAAGGAGCTCAGAGTTGAAGGAGCACTACAATGATCACTTCGGGAATTTTTCTATAGAATCCTGGGTGGTGCATGCCCATTTTTCGGTCTATGTACCTGCGTTGGAAAGAGAGAAAATCGTAGGTTGAGTTATAACAAAGAGAACATTGGTTCCTGCTGTGGAGGAGCCTCCTAACGTTTTACAGGTCCTTTTCTAGCGGACAAGTGCTTCCTCCTGTCAAAAACAATACCATAAAAAAAATAACTTCAGTGAGAGGATTAATTCTTTATGGTTTGGAACATTGGATTCTGCATGATGATGTTAAGATAAGTAAACAAAACTCTTCCCTGTGCCCTCCCCCATCCCCCTGGGGTGGTATGAATATGAGTATGATTTATTTATTCTGACTAATTTCATCAAACACCATTGACTCTATTCGTGTATATTCTTACTGGACCATGCTGTGATATTTAGTATGCACTTAAAGTGGATATCAAAGAAAGCATTTGCTTATTGCCAGCACTTAATGTGAGCATCTAATTAAGTTCAGGTTATTATGTTAATTATCAACCAGATCTATAAAGTTTATTAAGATAGCTGATTCTAATATAATCCTGCTGCTATTAATGGTTATGTATTCATTCAACTGCTCAGGTAAGAAACATTAAATCTGGATATGTGAGGTGAATTGTTTCAATTCACCTAACCATTAGATTTTTTCATAAATGTTTATTAGAGTAAGACGTACAGTTTTTGTTTGAATTCATATCTTGAGTGCACCCACCATCAATTGTTACAGGTTATAAGCACAATTTTCACAACAAATGTCTTACTTTCATACCCTCTTTTGGCCATGAATTACCTTTGTCTATGTTTATTTTTTGTTT
>NW_012147412.1:1769114-1770638 GCF_000956105.1 Propithecus coquereli | reverse complement strand
AAGTGACTGTATTTTAATATCCGTGTCTTGCATAGTTATCAGTAATTATTCATTTATATATTTAATGTCTAATATAGAAGGCCTTTCCGTGAGAAAAGGAGGAGACAGAAAATTTGGGTTTTCCTTGGACAAGAGAGGAAAAAAGACCTGGAGAGATAAGTTAGCTGTCCATGGTTGCAGTGACCAACCAAAACCAGGTATTTTTACCAGGAAGACAAAGATGTGAACATTTCTCTGCTTTTGAGATCGACCCAACATTGCAGTGCTGTCCTGAAATTCAACTTCTCTTTTTCCCTGCACTCAAGGTCCTTCACTCACTCTTCTATGTTCCAGGCCACCTGAACACACCTTGTCCCTCTGCCCTCCTTATCTTCCTCACTTTTGTCTTTATTATAAACTTCCTCCCATTTCTATAATTCTCCAGATCCTATCAGGCACAGCTCATGGCAGCGTTTTTATTCCTTCTCAATGTCCTTCAGCCTAGAACCTTGTACCCTGAAAAACTAACTTTCGTATACAAAGGAGAAATAAAGACCTTCTCAGACAAGCAAAGACTGAGGGAATTAATCAAGACAAGAAAGTACTCAGAACAGTGTTAGACACAGATTAGCACAACAAACACCCACCAGTGTAAAATCATCCAAAAGCTAAAGTTCAAGGGCCAGATACTACAATGGCTCAAGAGAGAAAACAAAGTTCAACTCAATTCAATGAACAGAAATCTGCCCCACTTATCATTTCCTTCAATAAATGTGAATGGCTTGAACTCCTCACTAAAGAGACATAGGCTGGCAGAATGGATAAAAAAATACAAGCCAAGTATCTGCTGTCTTCAGGAAACGTATCTAACCTATAAGGATGCATTCAGACTCAAGGTGAAGGGATGGAAAACAATATTCCATGCAAATGGAAGCCAAAAGAAAGCTGGCGTAGCAGTTCTGATTTCAGATAACTTAGTCTTCAAATCAACAAAAGTAATGAAAGACGAAGATGGTCACTATATAATGGTGAAGGGTACAATTGAACAAGAAGACATAACAATTCTAAATATTTATGCACCTAACTCAGGTGCACCCACATTCATATAGCAAATCGTACTTGATCCAAACAAAATGATTAACAGCAGCACCATAATAGCCAGGGACTTCAACACCCCTCTGACAGAACAGGACAGATCCTCCAAACAGAAAATAAACAAACAATGGATTTAAACAGAAATCTAGAACTAATGGGCCTGACTGACATTTACAGAACGTCTACCCAAAACGGTCCACTCACTGAATATACATTTTTCTGATCAGTTCATGGGACATTTTTCAAGATTGACCATATCCTAGGCCACAAAACATATTTAAACAAATTTAAAAAAATAGAAATTATACCATGCATCTTCTCAGACCACAGTGGAATAAAATTAGAAATCAACTCCAAACTCTTATCTCTACACAAAGTCATGGAAACTGAACAACCTTCTGCTGAATGAATATTGAGTTAAGGAGGAAATTAAGAAGGAAATCAAAAGAT